>NW_027496964.1:0-75823 GCF_021521415.1 Bidens hawaiensis | reverse complement strand
GATTAAGAATAAGAAAGATGATTATTATATGTAATCATGTATAACAATATATTAAAACTAAGATGCCATTTAATTATGTATTCAACAAAAACAGTTTGTCTAATTAAATATTTTCTATGAATGGAATAAAGAAAATGAAGAAAATTGATGATGTTTCCACAAATGCCATGATCTTTGCTCTTAATATTTTATTTGAAAAGTAATAGAAGAAATGGTTGAGAATTTGCCACTTGTTGGAATTTAAGAGATGTCAAATCAAAGGGGGTGGGGGTCAAAATCAGAGTGGTCTTTGCCATGATCTTTGAGACCGCCGATTTTTGGTGGTGAAAGACAAGTGAGGGGGTGGGTAATAATAGAATGGACTCACTATGTGAACAATATTCTAAGCTGTTAACATTTAACACTTGATGTGTTATCAACTTTTATGTTTGAATATAAAACACGAATTGAATTTTAATAATCTCAATTTAATAAAGTTGTCATATGATAATTTCAACTTAAAAAATAGCAATCGGTTCAAACTTTTATACAATTTGTTTTTATTGGACATCTGTTAAAAAAACCTTAACAACGCTAAATTGTTTCCAAATTTCAAATTGATATTTTAGGGCTTTCGATCGAAATAAGGATACGAATCGGTTGATGTAAAACTTACCTCGAAACGGTGCCCCAAACAACTTGATTTTTGTTAATTAAAAGTTTACACGTCGGAATTGAAGCATCCTTTAGTCGTTTGAACCACCGTTTTGAGGTAAGTTTTTACATAAATCGACTCGCATCCTCATTCTGAATGAAAGCCCTAAAACATCAATTTAAAAATTTGGAAAAAACTTAACGCCGATAAGTTTTTTTTAACGCGGTCCAATGAAAACAAACAATGTGAAAGTTGAGACTTGTGACAACTATTTTCTAAGTTAAAATTATTATCAGTCAACTAAATTAAGTTGAGATTATTAAAATCTAATTTGCCAATATAAAACTAGTTGCTTCATCCGTGCATTGCGGCGGGAAGTGACGTGAATTGGATCTATATTGATTCAATTTGTTACGTTATCGGTTCGTAGCGTATTAAAAAATTGTGCGGTTACCTGTATAAGTTAACAGAAAATGAGGATTAATTATGTATCTAAATGAATCTAGAGAGGTATATTACGTACATTGTTATGCATGGATTTCAAAATTATACTTTTAATATATAGATAGAATATCATAAGTTTCTCACCCTCAATACCCGAGTGAGCATTCCTGAGACGGGATGTCAACCGTCTATATTAATTTTGACGTTTCAGACCTGACTCATTCAAGGACACCTTCAAGGAGGAAACTCATCACTGTAGGAAAACCCCATTGAGTCAGGTTTCAAACCTGAAACCTTAAGAATCTCAAGTCTTAACCATCACCTCATGTCCAAGTTTTAATAACCTAACTAGCTAGACTCTAACATAATTTACATAAACAATTAGTACGTCATAAAGGGACATGGTATATTGGTATATCAACGTATCTGCTACACGTGTAGCGGATGGAGCTATTATGGTGGTGTTTTGCGTAACGTGGCGTCACGTCACAATAGGGGCGTTTATAACAAAGTGGTGTATTGGATGAGTGTTCAAATCATTACATAATTATTAGTTTATTATTATTTTTTTATTAAAAAACAAATAAAGTAACCACCAATCACCTTCCACCTCTTCTCCCCCTTCTGACGCTTTGTGGGAAGCCCCCCCACCCCCCAAAGTGCCACAGGGGTGGTGTTCTCGGGCGCTTTGGGGCTTTTTGGGCAGACAAAGCGTCCCACTACATCCAGTCTTAGTATGGTATTTGATGATGTACGTATCATATTTGGATGGGGATTATAAATGGTAAAATTATGAAATAACAACCAAGTTCTGTATAGGTTTAAAGAATTACACCTTTTCTAACTGTTAAAAGTTAAAAGTAGGTCAGTTAAAAATATACACCTTAATTCTCACACACACATATATATATTTTTTTAATCACAAGGTACTTCAACCTTAATTACTTGGATAATGATATTTTTATCTAACATCTTAATACCACGAGACCAACAACTTTGATAACATTTTACTCGTACTTTAATCTGAACACACGCTATTAATTTGAGGAAGAGTTATATGGTCAACTCCGGGTTGTTACACGTTAATGACTAACAAAATACATCTAACAGTTCTCCATTCTATTCACATGATCTCTCTAGTTTCTAATTATTGAATGATAGTTTAAGAACAATATATCAATTAGTTGGTCTGATTAAAGTTTCTAAACAATCAGATTTTCTAGTTCAACTAGAAGAAGCATTATCTTATACATATATAATGGTGATATTATATATTAATAATTAGGTGTGTCTAGCAATATAAAATATGTAAATATGTAATCACATTTATTTACTCGAATATGATTAAAAATCTGAAAATTTAATACTATGTGAAAACTAATACCAAATGTAGAATTTAAAAGTTAAAACTAAATTACAAAATTACAAAATTACAATAGTTAAAGTTTATAAACAAAGTGGTATTGCGCTAAAATTTAGCACATATCTAGTGACGAAGTTGTATTAAGCTCGATTTTAGCACATTTCTATATACGATATACATTTGAGTATAATATCTTTAGAACTTTGATGTCTTTTGGAATTTTGGTATTTAGAGGCTCCATATCCGAAGGAAGCTTGAGAAACTCTCGGTTTTAATTTATCTTTATCCTCATAATATCAACAAAATTCCTAACAACTGAAGTAAATGTATGTCTACTCTTAACAAATATTTTAATTTAGTTAACTCGAAATCTTACCGTTCGTAATAAGTCACATGTATACGATGGTTGTAATATTTCGCTTAGTAAGAACTTCACACGTAAGCATAGACACTATTGTGACAGCATGGTCTAGGTGAGAGAGTTTTATCAACAATTAATGATATATGGAACCTAAACAACGAACAATAGACAATTAGACACGACTAACCGCTTAGATAAACAAAACAAAGTATAACATTATACCATTAGAGTAATATACATGTATAAAACTTAATTCTTTGCAAGTTGTAAACTTAATTAACTAAAAAGTTGCATATATAACATGATCAGTCAACATCCATATTTGTAGTTTTTAACCAGAATGTAAATAAAAAAACTTATTTGTAAAATTGAATTAACTAGTAATAGTTACTAAAATGATGTTACTATTATTAACTAATGTTTTGACTTAAAAAAGCCTACATATAAAATACAAAAGTACTATTTTCATTAAAATTAGGTATATTGGTTTTATTAATCTCAACTATTGTCTTTTAGTCACTGTTGGTCCCAACTAACGAATTGACTGCTGACGGTCCCAAATTTTAACATATATATTCATAACGGTCCGCACTAACAGAATCCTAACACCGTTAGTTGTAGGTCACCGGAAAAACGTTTTTGACCGAAAAAGTCATTTTTTTGCCGGAAAACACCACCTGAACACCACCACCAATTGACTCGTCGCCAACCAACGACCATCACTTGAACACTATCAACCGATTCCGATGATGGTTATAGGGTTCCAACGACCTCAATAATCAGGGCTTTTATTAGAAAAAAAAAATTCCTAAAGGTCCGATACAAGGTTACCAAGATGTTTGGGACGAAAATGTTGAGTTTTCAGAAAAAAAAAATGTGAGTTTTCTGGGCAAAAACTTTTTTCCGGCGACCTGCAACTAACGGTGTTAAGATTCTGTTAGTCGCGGACTGTTAGAAACAAATACGTTAAAAGTTGGGACGGTCAGCAGCAAATTCGTTAGTTAGGACCGACAGTGACCAAAATACGATAGTTGAGATTAATAAAAACCAATATACTTTAAAGTTATGGTACATTTATCTCTCGCTAATTACAAATTTGTTGTTATTCTAATCCATTAATTACACACTCCTAATATGTAGGCCTCATTGTTAGACTCTTCCAAACAATATTATTCACTCAATGTTAATGAACTACATGAGACATGAGACCCCCATCTGGGCATATATATCATCTATTAATGACATAAGTTTATTGACAATGGCCAATGTACAATAAATAGGGCATGTGCATGACATCGTTACCATCACGTTTCCTTCCAGTTACGATGACGCTCGTCGTGCATCACAAACGATCGTTAACTTGATTGCATTCGGTGCATGGTTGTGTCTGCGTGCTGCAGTGGATTAGTTTTGAATTAAATTTATATCGAATTGTAAATGTTGTTTGGAAGGTATTGGTTTAGTTGGGTAACAAATAAGTAATTTATTTTGAATATAATTATGTTTTGAATAAAGTTCGTATGGGAATGTATATATATTTTTAAACATAACTGTGTACTTAGAATGTTTTTTAAATAACGAATGTAAGTTATTAGAGATAAATGGAATAACATCGAGACCGGAAACCAAACAATAAAAGAGTACAAGTAGAAGTGACGGTGTTATTAGGTTAGTATATTAGGTTAGTATCGGTTTGCTTCGATATACGATATTGGTACTTGTTGGAAGCAGGCCCTTGTTCGAAAACACAAATAAGAAAATGAACAACTTGTTCGACTCTTTTTATTATTAATCAACAAAAACACACAAATTATTACAATAACCCTAACCATCTAATTATACTAAAACTATCAACTTGCAAAACAAGAAAACTTAGAAAACTAAATAACCCATAATATTCTTATCATGCTAAAATAAACTTATTAAAACACTTTCACTTAGCCTCTCAACTTTCTTAATAACCCGTTTCATGATTACCTTTCAATAGTACTCAATGTATTTCACATTACAAAAAAATATATATTTAAATATGACTTTACTTTCAATAAAATTTATATCAGTGTTTAGAAAAAAATAAACTAAATATAACTGTATATTTAGATTTCTTAAAAAAGTTAACAAAGGAAATTTGTTATGGAATAATAATAATAATAATAATAATAATAATAATAATAAAAGAAGACAAAAGACTTAGAGCATTCACATCCCATCCTCTATAAAATTATGTGTGGAGAGTTTGTAAATTATGGGGTGGGGTTGTGAGTATTTGTGAGTGTAAATTATAGGGTGGAGAGAGAAATGTAGTGATTTTTTGTAAATTTGGGGAACATTGTTTGTCCCTATCTATCTTTTAATATTTGTTGGATTGGTTGTGAGTAGAGGAGAGAGAAAACTGTAATGATAAAGGTATAAAAAATATTATTTAATTGAACATGAGAGAGAAATATAGTGTTTTTTAGTGTAATTATAGAGATGTGGATGAGGAATGGGATGAGAATGCTCTTATAAATATGAGAATATAAGTTTGTTTTGAAAAGACCAATATGCCCTCACATGCGTATCACGTGAGGGTATTTAACTGAGTTTTTCTAACCCAGTTAGCGTAAAGGACATAACGTGTATGAAAAAAATGTTTAAAGGACACCGCCTGCAAAGAAACTAAAAAAGGGACACGAACCATAATTTGGTTTTTTTTAAAGGACAAAATTTGTAATTCTGTCTATATAAAATCACTATGGTAAGAAATTTCTAACCAGAAACAAGACAAAATTACATACTAAGTAACGGGTTTTTAAGCCACGTCACCCAGTTCTTACGGTATTTAAAGTTATGAGACGAATACCACCAAAAAGAAACCGAAACAATGGAATCAAAGAGGCTTTCTCTATACTTGATACTCGAACCATATATCATTTCGTTCCAGACACTCCAAATAATCCACCAAACTGTAAAAATACACTTTGTAGTTTTTTCTATTCCTTGTCGTATTAAAGTATTAAAGTTCCACCTATTAGAATCCGTAATTATTACTAGCATTCACAAAAATACTTTTATATAAATATATACTGGACCACATAAACAGTATGTGGTAAATAAATCTGAATATAATTTAAGATAATTGGTATTCGTATCTCACTATCTCGTTGCGACCTATCTTATTTGGTGATAACATTTGGGCCACATATTTTTATTTTTTTTCAAATATAGTCCCATATAAAGCGTATAGAACTAAACTACCATATTGTACGTGAGAAAGTCGATCAAATGGTTCATTACGAGTTCATCATATCAATTCAGCCGATCAACCTTTGGAAACACCCACAAAACCCGTAACTCGGGGTCCATTTCTCAAACTACGACCCAATATTAAAATTTAGAGTATCTGATAAATCCCCATCTTACGAGGACGTATTAAGGATATGCTATTTATTATGTTACATTTCAAATACTTAGATAAAGTAATCTTTATTGCTATTTATTTTCATCATTTTCTCTTTGCAATTATAGGCTATATATACAAGTATACAACCATTAATCAATATATTGTGCACTATAAGTCTAATACATTTATATACCCCACGGAACACTTTAATAATATATTTGTTTCAACAATTCTACTAAAATGATTGTTACATATTACATAAGTAAGCAAATTAGACCAACAAGAACATACATCTATGGGCAGTACTAATACTTAGTTCTAAAAGAAGAAATTCGAAAATCGACAAGCTTTTAAATGATAAGATGTTCTATTTCCAAAAGCATTTTCACTTTCGCGCACACGTTAACTTTCTAGGGATGTAATGGAATATTTCTAAATGATTGACGAAATAAACATTCAATTTAGTATCAATATTTTTATGTAACAAATGGTGTAAAGCAAACACCATAGGTGAAAGAAAACATATAAAGCGAAGAACCATTGGATATGAAAACAGAAGATCTTGAGAAGGCTTTTGCATTATTTTTAAGAAATAATTAATATTTTATTTGATACAAACTCTTATAATTATAATGTTTGTTTAATTAATGTTATAAAATTTAATTTTTTATTCTCTTTAAAAGGAATATGATATTGCTATATACTTATAAAGTAACATTTTTTTAAAGTATAATGCATATTCATATCATTTACGCATCACAACTATATCATTTTATATAGTGTGGGTATGCGTCTAACGAAGTTGTACGTTGTGGATATGTACCCAGGTCTGAAGTCAGTTTTGACTACGTATGAACAAGATACAGTTATTCTGTTTCATACAATGCTATAATCTGTGGTATAAATTCTTGTACAAAAAATTGATGAACTAAGTAAACCAACCAGGTTTTCAGCTGAACTAAGACAATTATAGCCATTGTTAATGATGTGTATCATAACACTTTCATAATATCGATTTCCATTCTCTTTAAGTAAAAGAATGCAATTCATAGTTTTAGAAACATGACATACATATTTTTGGTATGTAGTATAAAGGTTGAGGACAATGATCATATTTTTGGTTCGTGTGATATAGCTTCCGGTGTATGGTGCTTGATTGTGACCTGGTCTGACACTGATATTATAATGGTGGTTCGGCCTAAAACTTTGGAGTTCTTAATGGTACGAAGGTTAATGGTAAGAAGAAAAGGCTTATTGAGGCGGTTTATTTCTCGACATGGTAGGTGCTTTGAAAATACATAAACAAGTTTATCAACCATACAATCTAAGGAACTTTTATTTTCTTTTACATTATTCGTATTTATGGTATGCTCACATAAACCGTAACGTTTTATTTTCTTGGGACGAGTGCTTAAAGAACCCTCTCCTTTTGATGTAAGCTCTTTCGAAATCTGCATTTTAATAAATCCTTTGCCGTTAAAAAAACACATGGCCTACATATTTGATTTGCTTAAGAATATGTTATTTGCTATAAAAACTTTATAATTTAAAGTTCCACTCAATAGATCGAGAACTCAATCAGTATCCATTTTCATGAGTAAGGACACACCCTTTTAAGAAGTAAAGTTACATGTACTTAGGGCATTCAATGGCTTCACATGCAACAAAGCGAGGTCTAGAATCCATATGTGAGTGTTTCAAGCAAAACTAAGCTTTTTGTGAAAACATGAAAAACAAAATAACTTGTCCATTTTTTCAAATTTAAAATTTTTTTAAATATAAGAAAATGTTTATTTTTTTACCAACCAAAGATAAAATTAAATATCACAAGAAACAACGGCTAAAAACTAGCCGAAAGAAGAAAATTAAGTTACACAACAAGTAGTGGATTCTTCAACCACTCGATCTAGTAAATTTTAAATCTTACATTTCTACTCGAAACCTATAAAAATACCATCACCATAATGGAAACAACAAGCGGCTCCCTTTTGAGGTCATTTTTGTTGAACACAATCTTATACTGATGCCTCATAATAAATCACCACAATGTGAAAAAATAGCTTCCGCTAAATCTTTTTACTGCTTCTTGATTGGAGAAGAATCCAACCAAGAAGGCAAGAACACATATTCACTAGAACTTTGGAAGTCGAGCATGACACCTCTGGCCACCTCCTAATCACTCTCATTGGCTACCATAGTACAATCACCAATAATATCAGACTAAATTTCTACATTCGTTTCATATAAGGAACACATAATAAACGAAACATCAGTCGCCTTCTTGCATAGATTACTCCTCGTAGGTAACCGGTCCAGTAACACCCTCCAGACATGAATGTTAACATTCTTAGGAATAGACTGAATCCATCTAGTAGGTTTCAGACATGAATGTTAACATTCCTAGGAATAGACTGAATCCATCTAGTAGGTTTTATAATAACCGGAAGAATACTTCTATCAATATAAATACAAAGAGGCTTAATTGAAAAATCTTCATCAGGATCCAAATCCTGTATCCGTTTACCCTTGTTCGACGACCATTCTATATATTGGAGTGAATTTAATAGAACCTGATGTTGGATCAATTCACCCCCCCCCCCCCACCCACCCAACCCTTGACATACAACGCCATTTCAACTCCTAATTCAGATCAAGAAATTGATCCGATACATAACATCTTTTTTCCAGCTCCAGATTGTAAAGTCTAGGAAATCTTTCCTTTTACGGAACATACCCCAACTTATTACAAAATTCAACATTTCTCTTAGTTTCCACTTTTTCGTCAGAATATCTACAGTAATATTTTTTATCAAGAAGTTTCGTAGATTTAACAATTCGTACCGAAATCCTATTCAACTTACCTAACCAAAAGCCATTAATGATACCTGGCCCCTCTAAGTCTCCATTAGTTCAAGATGGATGAATAAACATCTACATGTTACTAGTGTGGCTGGTTCTCCCCAATTATCCTTGCTATCCCAGTGTTTTTTACACGATTTTGACAACATAAAACTTTTTCTTACTATCAACATCTTACAATGAAAACTAACATTTTAACCACCAAAAATCATTTCTTAAAAATGTGTGAGCATAATATAAATCTATAAAAGATTCTTATAAAGAATAACAGGACAAGAAAATTAGACATTAAACTTATTTCTTTCTTATTTTTTAAAGCTCTCAAATTCCGAAGCTTTCGATTAGCAATCTTTTAATTTTAACCGTATGTTCTTGATAACCATCTGTTTGCGTTTCTACATGCATCAAAGGGGCACAAACCGTAAACTGTCTTATAGTTAAAAGAATACAAAGTACAATTTACTTGGTTAATTATGCTATACTACAACATAATTAAAATTTTAAAACTTGTCTATTTATTTCATAGTTGCCACACATCCCAAGTTTACAATTTAAATCTCTTTCCATTTCTTTCGATGTTTGAAATCTGAAATTAAAAAAAAATAAAATTAAATCTCTTATTTAAAAAAATAAAAGATTATTGACTTTTTTATCTGAAAATATTGTCATTGAAAACTAGATGTGTTGACTAAATGAATGCATAAGTTGGTTTCACGTCTACAAGAACAAGAATATACTCAAATGGTTTATGATCTCTACTTTATCCAAATGACCTTCCATTAACGTCTTGCTAGTGTGTTTTATTAGTTTTAATGTATCTACGTCTTTCCAAAAAAAATAAAAGAAAGAAAGAAAGAAAGAGAGAGACTAACCGGAACATGTAAGGGCAAAAAAGTAGATTTCACCATTTAATTATAAAATACATTATTTCAATATATTATTAAAATAACCTGATAAAATGGGTAAAAGAAATAAAAAAAAAATAAATTGAAACGGTCCCAAACATCGGAGAAACATAATTTGGTTGTTGAATAACCATCGACGTAATTTGGTTTACTACTTTTGCAACATGTGCCAGAAAAGCCCTAGATCGGTCCCAAACATCGGAGAAACATAATAGGATTTTTGGACTGACTAATCGCATATAGTAGATTTAAATTTAATAAACTAAACCTAACATCAACACTTCCCCAAATCGAATAGGGATACATATATAATAGTTTCCCAATCCAATGGCAACTCCGATTATGGGATTCGATGTGACATGGAAGTTATTTCCTAGTTGTGTTTCACTCGAGAAACTATTGACCAAAATGATCATTTACATACCTAAAAACCATGCAACCCTAAAAAAAACATTCTTATATATAATAGGCTTTAAAATGAGCACGTATTTTGAAAATACGAGAAACCATGCACACATATGAAAACCCGTCTCACATACCATAAGCACATATGTAGAAGTTTGGACCATTGCACATGGGGTTCCCACAAACACAGATGAAGAATCCATGACCTCATGTGTTCTCGTCCTCTTTGGGATATGTATGGTTGATTTTAGTTTCATGGTACCAATTCCAACAAACTAGTTACCACAATACAAATAAGTTTGTATAATACATGTGAAAAAATACAGATAGGTATCGAATAAAGAATCAATATCGAGAAACTCCCTAATAGCCTTGTCATAAATCTTATTAAATCAATATTATCAGTGGAATGACCTTAAAATTGTACCCAATTTAAAAGGTCTGAAAAGTCTATCTTTATCTTTACTTATAGAATACTAAGAAATAAACAATCCGTAGACAACATTTGTACCCACCTAAACACAAAAAGGATAGACCAAATCTTATTAAGAGTTTTAATTACGTGAGTGATTTTAGGAATTACCCACGGAAAATTCAACGAAAGTTTTTCTTCCGATTAGACTATCCGTTCAGATGATTATTTATAGTGTTGTTTATTCATTATTTTGAGATTCATGAGTATGCAATTAGTTAATGGAATCTTGATGAAATCTATTAGAAAGAACATTTGAGAATACATAAACACCACGTTCTTTAAATGGTTTGCTATTCATGTCTCAATCTAGGTTGATTTACCAAGATTTATGCAAGATATGATGATGATGATATACGCATATGTTTGTGGGGACATGCATAACCATGAAATGGTGAAATATTGGAACAACGTTGGTGTCACCAAATATGATACTAGAGGGTAGAGATGTACAAACAAACGGGTTCGAGCTCAATCAAGCTTTATTGATAGTCGAAACCAAGCGTTACTAAAATTGTGATTGAAAGATTCAATTGTGATCAATATGACCACACCTTTAATCTTTTCGACCACTTGGCTTTTATGTACATGTTAGATAATGTAAAGGGTGTTTGTCAGTTAAAGTATCTAAGCATGTGTACGCACATACATATCTTAAGTTTCAATAACACAATATTTACTCTATTATAAACTATAAATTGGGACCGAATTAGGGGTGCAAACAAGCCGAGTTTGAACTTGAGCTTGAGTAGGCTCAAGTTCGGCTCGTTCTTACTTACTAGAGCTCAAGCTCAACCCCAGCTCGTTTCGAGCTCTTGTCTAAAGCTCGAGTTCGGCTTGGGGTCTACTCGCTTATATTAATTTACTAATTTATACACTTTTTTTTATTATTTTTATATATTTTGAGAAAAACTTGAAACGAGCTTAAACTAGTCAAAGCTCAGCTCTAGCTCGATTGTGCAATGCAAATACTTGAAAATACACAAGGCTCAGGCTTCCCATAACTAAGCAAACTTTTTATCGACCTGTGATTAAGTAGCTTGTGACCAGCTCAACTCGTATTTACCTGTAGACCGAACGAACACGATCTAAGGACATGGGCTTTTATTGATGGGCTTCTATCATTGGACTCTATGAACCATATTTGGTCGGAGAATGATGTTTGCAGCCGCAATTTGACTCCCAACATGCAAAAGCAAAAACAACAACTTTGAAGTAATTCAAACACCGACCACCGTCATTGAAATGCCTACCGGTCCTTTGTGGTCCGATGATAGTCCTTAACTTTCAATGTATCTTTTAAGGAATATTTTTGTGATTTTGTCCGACAAAAAATTAAAATAAACTTTTTATAGAATTATTTTTAAAGTAACATAATTGTTGTTACTTTTATTTATTATTATAGAAGATATCAATTTTTTTAAACTAAAATGGTTAGGCAAATTTATTTATGTAAATTAAAGAAGTTAACTCTTTTTTTTTTCCTGTGATTTACGTTTTATAGCTCTTTCAGCCCAAAATGAAACTCTTGGACGAATCCAATACGGCAATACACAAACTAATATTCGGAATATAACTAAATTGGTTTAACAAAACCTAATCGAACTAAAATCGTCTGAATTTAGTTTGATTAGTCATTTGTGAATTTGGATCGGTTTGGTTTGGTTATATGTTAGTGGAAAAAAAAATCAAATATGAATAAATTGACGAACAAATCGAATAAATGGTTATCCGAATTGATAAACACCCTGATTTTTAGTGTTTTCTTTAAAAAAAATATATATTTTACATAATAAAGATTATCATAATTTGATGTTGTAGATATTTGTGTACCTCTACATTACGTAGATATCATGTATACTATTAATCTTGATCGATGTTTGACTGGCTTATACATCCAAGACTTTTGACAAAATGTATGAACTAAAATCAATAGGCATGCACCCTGCCACCCTGTATGTTTGAATCGAAACCACTAGTGATTCAGACAAGACATTTGATAAAAGTTTGAACCAAAATCATTAATTATGCATACAAGATGTTTGAACAAAAATCACTTGATTTTTTGAGAATTATGCTAAACACAATGCTATTTGAATCTTGTGTTTCAACCTACGTCAAATTAATATATAATTAATTATATATTCCTTTTGTTTGATAGCGTTTTTGAGATTCCTATTGGAGTATCTGCAACAACAAAATTTACAAAATGTTATATCAGCTCTACGTCAAATTTTAAACTTTTTTTTTAAAACCTTCTCATTTTTCCCACAATAACAAGCCTTCACAATTATAATACATATACACACACATGTGTAAGTGCGTATGTGAGAGAAGGGCCCCATAACAGTCGTTTGCCTCTCATTCTGCATACACAAACCCAGTCCGCCTCTCCGTCTACATACAAAAACCCGCTCTATAGACTTTAGCTCAACAACATGGAAGTTTGCAACCCTTCTCTTTAGCCACCAAGCCACATCATCTGGAATTAGGGGATTGTACCTCGTGGATGATTTCAGATATCTTCAGATGCGTAGACAAAAATATGTATTGAGTATTAATACATAGACAACAATTTCAATTTCATATAACTATTTGATCGAAGAAATTAAAGATACTGAGAATAAATTCAAGGGGATTTTATTTCGGGGCATTCATCGTCCATATTTTATCTTCATCTCTATAACTTAACTAAAACACATAATTTTTTAAATTTATGTCACAAGTTTTAAAAACCTTCGCGATCTCATTTATCATATCTATCTTTGTTTAATTAAACAATACTTCTTTATTCTTCCACTAACAACAAATATATAAAAGCAAATACAAGAGACGGATACGAACCCTTTAAATATAGGGTGCGTGTTTGTTTTCCCCTAAAAATACGACGATGTGTGTGGGAACGGGGATGAGATATAGTGAATTTTTAAGTTATTTTTGTTAAAATGCTGATATTAGGCTAAGGATTAGTGATGAAGTGTGAATGCTCTTAAACTACACGTGTACTTGTATTTAATGTATTGTCCATTGAGATACACAACTCATATGAATGACAATGTATTCAGTGGAGGTCTTACTTGGAAGACTAACATGGAGACCTAAATAATGTAAGTATATATGTAACTGAAATACCTAGTAACTTAATTCAAGTTCAATGTGCAAAGACTAGGCCTGTTCACGAGCCGAGCCGAGCCCGAGCCAAGGCAAGCTCAAGCTTGGCTCGATAATCAATCGAGCTGGCTCGGCTCGAGCTCTTAACCGAGCTAAAAATTTGAGCTCAAGCTCGGCTTGGTTTTAAATCGAGCCGAGCCCGAGCTCTTAATCGAGCTAAAAATTTGAGCTCAAGCTCGGCTCGGTTCGGCTCGATTTGGCTCGAGTTTACCTGTAATAATAAAAGTTATATGCAACCATCAAGCTAAACTAAATAAATATGACGTTAAGATCAACACCAACCAAATACAAACTAAATAAATACGTCTAATAACACCATCGAAAACAAAATATGTTCAACAAGTCTAAACCAAACCAAATACAAAATTAAGCAGAGAAGTATTATCTATGAGCGGCGGCCGACGGCGGAGGTGAATATGAGCGGCTAGGGTTAGGGTGGAAAATGGAACGTATACTGATTATTGAGTGTGTGAACTATGAAGTTCCATCTTTCAGTTACTCAGTATATGGAATTATGAATATGAACTATGGAGTGAGAAAGAAAATTGGGTTGGATTAAAGGAAAGCCCAGTGTTAAATTAATTGGGCTCGATAATTATATGCATGTATGTATATATATATAAATATATATAAAATAAATTAAAATAAAATACTTCGAGCCAATCGAGCGAGCCTATCAAGCGAGCTTGAGTCGAGCCGGGGCTAGCTCAGGCTCGGCTCGTTTAGAAATCGAGTCGAGCTAGGCTCGGCTCGTTTACAATCGAGCCGATTTTGAGCGAGTTTTCTCCGAGCTTTTTTCGAACGAGCTTCGAGCCGTGAGCTTTTTGAACAGCCCTAGCAAAGACCAAATGCATAACCATATTGAATGTTTAGTTATATAATAAAAGTATAATTTTAATAACATATTTTCTACATAAAATCCTTTAAACCTTGCACTTGAAAAAAATTTAAACCCACCATCGCATTTATGAATAGACAATCAAATAACTACTTGTGTCATGTATTACAGTTTTGCGAGACCAAGTTTCTTTTTTTTACTTTTATTTCACATATTTGTGTTTATAGTAATAATTAATAAACGTCAATACATATATATACGAAATTAAGTGAGATACTTAACTCCAAATATATTAAACTAGTTAGTAAGTTATAAGTAATTTCAGTCGTATTTTTTTTTCTCAAAATATCGTTTTATATTTTTGTTCTTTTTATAACTTTCAATTTATATAGCTTTTATAACTTTTATTAATAAATACAATTTTTTACTCATTTTATTTCTTGAAGTATAAATCTACAACACCGTCGTACCTCGCCGGAGCCGTGGTCATTCACCCTTAAAAGTAGGAAAATGAATAAAAGAAAAGTAAATGAAACAAAAGAAAAATGTTAGGTCTTTTGGTCCTCAATAACGGTTAAATGGTCAATTTTTTATTTTTTATTTATTTATTTTTTTTAAAACTTAACATAAAATACAAACATCTATTATGATGAAAAGTACGTAAAGTGTGACAATATATGAAATTGAACTATTGAAGGACATTGAGTGTAAATCATAAAAATAATCCAAAATGAAATGTATGTGGGCATGCATGCGAAAGTGACACGCCATTTGTGGCTTAGAATGGTTGAGTTATTTAGTTAAGACTTAAGTTTGATAATTAAAAAATTGTCAGTTAAAATCTTCTGTTCACGGGGCTTTCATCCCACGCTAAAGAGTCATGTTTTAGTGACGGCATAACATCTGTCAAGTGGCAACTGACTGTATGGTTTCTCAGGGTTCGTCCAAGCCAAATTCTGAAGCAAACGTGGGTCTAGTTAGTACAACATAGTCTGGCCTGAGTAAGGCAACATGACTATAGTTTGGAGAGTGCGGCGACCTAGAAACACAAGAAAGTCATCGTTCTAAAAAAATGCATGTGCATATATATAGGTAAAAGATCCAATACAATAATACTTTAACGTACAATACGTACGCGAATCCCTTTTTTCACGAATCGATTCATGAAATCACATCCCAACATCTTGGAATCATCAATACATACCAAATTAATCATCGATTCACCGAAAAAAAACAGTTTTGGGTTGTTAATCGATAAAATTTTTACTTTTTTTTCACTAAACCCGTTTTTGAGCGTTTTAGTTTCGGCTGAGCGTTTTAGGTTTCCGGCTGAGCGTTTTAATATTTTTGCCTTTGAGCGTCTCGCGTACCTATCGTACGTTAAGGCATTATTGTACGGTATCTCGACCCTATATATATATATAGGTATGTAATTGATGATGATAATATTGATGGATGGAGATGGTCTCTCATTAGGGGGGAAGACAAATAAGAAATAACGGCGGATGTGCCACCAAATCCAAATCCAATTCCACTTGGTGGGGTTGGTGAGAGTTTGGCCGGAGAAGCCGCAATTCAACTCTAACCGACCATTTTTTATTCCAAATAATAATAATAGTAATAATAATAATAATATACTTAACATTTTCATTTTAGTTTAGTTTTAAACATATGGTGAAAACTATTATTAGTTTACTACTAGGGGCGTAAACGAGTTGTGCCGAGCCTAAGTTTGACTAGTGAATTGTTTTTTTCAAGCTTGTGTTTGACTCAGCTTGTTTGTTATTTATTAATTAGTTTAGATACATTTATTATTATTATTATTATTATTATTATTATGTTTTGAGAAAAAACCTTAAATGTGTCAAAGTTCGGGTTGAGCTCGTTTAGTACCTTAAATGAGGCAATGCTCGACTCGAGCTAGGCTATCAAGTGTTAATCATATAGATAGAATTCAAAAGATGTATAACTTAAAGATATACAAGGCTTGGCGAACCTAAACGAGCTTGTCATACAAGGCTTGACGAACCTAAATGAGCTTCACGAACATAAATGGGCTTTGTTTAAGGTTCGGGCTCGAAGAAGCTCGGCTCGATATGTACTCGAGTAGCTTAGCTCGTTTGCATCCCTAGCTATTAGCCTTTGTGTATTGGCGGACTCAAAATTTTTTTCCCCAAGGTTCATTAGTTTTTGGTGGACAACTTTCTCACAATCACACGTTAAAATCTTCGAGTCGAGTATTTCTCACATCAAATGAAGTCACTATTTTTAAATGCTTCAGTTTCATTTAATCGAACAAAAATAAAAAAATTCATTATGAACTTTCCTGAATAATTTGAGCCATTCGTTTCGTGGAGCAAATACGCGCGGCTACTAATTTTTGAGTGTTAGTTGTTTGAGACTCTTCATAAGGTTCATAATGAAGTTTGTGGGTCTTCCCATGTTTATGTGATTAAATGTGAACTTAAATTCATTTATTTTGAACGTGTGTTGATCCATATTAAGGAGGTGGGGGCGTATGTGGATTGTGGCCATCGAGAGAGACAAGTGCATTTAAAACTCACCAAAAGCCATTCGTTTCGTGGAGCAAATACGCGCGGCTACTAATTTTTGTGATGAGTTGTTGAACATGGGTTGGATGTTTGCCGGGTTCTAGCGGGTTGCGTCACTTCCACCATATATCATCTAAAACTCACCAAAAGTCTTATAAAATAACACTTCCACATTATTATCATTTTACAATTGGTTTTTTCATAAAATATAGTTTAAATTATCATAATTTAAAAAAAAGCCTTTGTTGGTAATATACTTTATTAAAGCTAAAGTATTTTGTATACTAAAAATAAAAACAATGCAAGAGATTATATAAAAAAAATACATATATTTTAATTGTTTTATATTGAAACGCATATTGTACAAGTCATTAATATACCCCTGAATAAATCAGGAAAAGAAAACGATGCAAAAAAATTCGCTCGGCTCTATCCTCAATTCCTCATTGCCCGAGAGCGTCTTTGCGCACGTGCTCTCCTTCCACGAGCTCTCCCCTCTAATGTAGCCCTTCGATGGCGCGGCTGCCGGCTGCAACCTCACCCACATGCATGGGTTGAATATAGTCTTGGAGCTTTGTAAAAAAGTCACAAAAGTAAATATTGAAAAGGTCAACCAAAAGATGTGTTGGTGATATTGTCATATTGATATGAAGAAAAACTTGTCATAGGGAGCAAATGATTAGAGGAAAGTCAAAACCATTATTTTGTAAAATATTGACTTATAAACTAATTATATTCATTCAAGACTAAATTCTAGAAAGAGTATGATATGATTTGGACTTTTTGAGGTAATCATGATTCATGAGTCATGACTAAAATTTCATTTGTTATAGCAAATTTAAGCCCAGTTGAATCCGGCCCAAACCAAGATTGATTAAGCCCAAGTTGATCTAGGAGAGGCCATTGCTCATTTGCTTGGGTGCACAAATCGGGTTTTTCCAGGAAGCGAAACCGGGTAGGAACTGGTTCCGGGTATGGTCAACAAAAATCAAATCCGGGTCGGGTAGGAGCCGGTTCCGGGTATCGTCGGGTATTTGACCGGGTTTTTTTTTTCAGTTTCGAGTATGGTAGGGTTGGGTTCTGACCGGGAAGTTCCAGTTCCGGTTTCGTAGGTCCGGATTGGTTCTGGGTACGACTTTGGAGAGAAATTCTATTCCAGGTCCTACCCGCGGGTCGGGTAGAAACCGGTTCTGGGCCAGGTCCGGAACCAAATATTTTGTGTACCTTTAAGTCAAATGTTAACAAAACACAAGATTAATTTAGTATTAGGTTGTTAAATAAACTAAATACCACTTAGAATGTTCAAGTAGCACAGGAAAGGGAATATATGTTAACAAGTAAGCCCACAAATTGAGAAGTCGGGCGAGTTCGGATGACTGGTCAAGAGGGTTCGGAGCAACTTGGGTCAAAGCTTGTCGTTTAGAAAAAGTATAATTTGATTCGGGTTAAAACAGATTCTAGACAAAATGAATTTAAGAGAGTACCAAAATAACCATTAAAATTAAGAATCCCAATGATAGGGCCGGTCCTCGGTCCCAATTATTGTTAGTTTTCGATTTCAGGCTGATTTGGTCCCAACCCGAAAAATAGACATGAACAAAAAAAACCTGAATATTTTCAGACATCATTCACGATAATTGCCGTCGAAAATTTGTATACATGTCTACCTCTATGTAATTAACAATTGGTGGACTAAACATGTCCTGACTAAACTAAACATAAAATAAAAACTGTATTATAAACTATGCATAACTAAAAATGTAAACTCGCCCTCCTAACTAAAATGTTCATAGCAGCATAAAAACTAGACGGAAAAGTGAAGAAAAATGAGTAGATGATAACCCATTAAGCATCTCTTATAACAAAATGTAAGTCAGTCTCAAGACGTAAAGTATGCTGTAAGCATGAAAATTTTAGTTTACAATACAAAACCGACATATATCTTATTAACCAAGGTCTATCAAAGTAAAACGAGCATCGTTAAAAAAGGGTACGCATTACAGAAAACAATGATTATAACAATAATAATAGACCTCGATTTTCTTTGTTTCATGGAAACGAAGAGTTGTTACTTTTTACCCGTCATACCTGCAACCACCTGCAATGATCCGTTAAAAGACCAGATAAACAAGCTAACACCTCTTTTAAAAATACTAATCTTTGCTAAAATAAATCTAAACTACATAAAGTGATTGCGTTACTTACATCGCTTAATGCAGGTGGAGGAACTTGCTTGGTTGATTCAAAGGAATCGAGCATCGGCCTCACGAATGCAGGAAGAAACAGCCCTAAAATTCACAGTCAAAGTTAGTGTATAACAAGATTATATTTACAAACTTTTGGCAAGATTAGATTTAAAAAAATAATATATGTACTTCTGTTGTAAACACCTAAATGACTTCATTTTACATGAAATTAAAACACTTAAACATGGAACCAGTGGAATGTGGTAAAAGACTAGTTTAGGGGTGTGCATGAAACCGGAAAAACTTATCTGAAACCGAAAAACCCAACCGTAACAAACACTGACAATTTGGTTTTATGTTTCTGTAAAAACCAAACTTACGATTTGGTTTTGGTTTTGCATGTGGTAAAAGCTGAACGAACCAAGTGTCTAGATTTGCATATATTTTAGCCCAAAGGCATAACAATCAATTAGTTGTTAATTTAAAACATTATTCAACCTAAATTTGTTTTCGACCCAAATTTTCAATCTCAAATGACAAAACCGTAAAAACAGACAAAACCAATCAAAATTTCTAGATTTTCACACTTTAGCCCAAATGTATAAAAATCAATAGTTATTAATTTAAAACATTATTTAGGCCTAAATTCATTATTTTAGCCCTTTTTTTCCACTCAAATGGCAAGACTGAAATAACTGAAACCGAACCAAAACCAAAACAAAATCTGAAAAAAACCAAAGTTTTGGTCTTTGGTTCAATTTTAGCTCAAAATGACCTGAACTAACAATTAGTTTAACAAATTTAAAACACACTCAGGCCAAAATTCATTATTTTGGGCCAAATTTTTGCTCAAATGGTAAAACTGGAAAAATCGAAACTGAACCAAAACGAAATCCAAACAAAAACCAAAGTTCCGATTTTTGGTTCAATTTTAGCCTAAAATGACCCGAACTATCAATTAGTTATTAATTTAAAACATGACTCAGCCCAATATCCATTATTTTAGCCTTTTTTTCTCTCTCAAATGGCAAAACCAAAAAAACTGAAACCGAACAAAAACCAAAACGAAATCCGAACAAAAACCAAAGTTTCGATTTTTGGTTCAACTTTAGCCTAAAATGACCCGAACTATCAATTAGTTATTAAATCAAAACATTATTCCAACCCTAAATTCATTATTTTGGACCAATTATTATTATTATTATTTGCTCAAAAGACAAAACTGAAAAAACCCGAAACCGAACCAAAACGAAATCCGAAAACACGGAAGTTTTGTCTTTGATTCAACTTAACCGAACCGAACCGTGTACACCCCTAACTAAGCACAGCACATTGAAAGTCAGCTATAGTTTCTTCAATCCAAACCCTTAAAACTAATAATAATAATAATAATAATAATAATAATCTGTTAATTACAAAACAATGTATAGATCCAGTATAGACTGAATCGGAAGTAAAATTAGGGTTTACAATAATAATAATAATAATACCGAATCCGCCAATAAGACATGAAGCAGCAACAATTGGTTCTTGGACGACGAACATCTTCAGCTTCTCCATTATCGCCATTGATCTCTGTTGCTTGCTCCTGCGTTTTGACTATCAATTAGGGCTCGTATTTATATGTGTCACTATTTGTTTTTTTCTTTTTTTACTTTTAAATGTAATAACAGCTTTAACAGACGACGCTTGGTTATACATAAAGAAAGCTAGCTCGATGTCGTGAGGCCTAATCATTTTGTCTTTAATTTGTTTTTTTTTATTATTTTTGAACGTCTTTTATATTAACAAAATTAGCAAAAGCTAGATAATAACAAAGTATGATTACGTAACAAGGAGAAGGTTTTTTAATCCACTCAGTCAAACTAAACTAATGCTGATATTAGTGTCTTTATTTGCTGACCATGAAAAAAGAGTAACTAAAAAGAGAGTCGAAAATAAGGTCTTTTCTTTTATCTTTATTGGGAAAAACAGTCTCATTCCGAGTCCACCAAATGATCCATCATGCGGAAAGTATAATGTTATGTATTACTTTCCTCATCTTAGCAGTAACAGATAGTATATCCAATAAAGTCAAGATACTTGAAACGGTGTAAACACGGGTCTCCAAATGTTTCATCTGTTTTTTTTACGTTTGTTAATTGATACGATAATTTTTTATGTGTAGCGAAACTCTTCACCTTATGTTGTGTTTCCGAGTTTTATATAACAATAGAAAATAAAGGATTTGAAATAATAAAAATGTGATTTTTAAGTTGTTTTTAGAAAACACATGGAAATGGAAGGAAAATTTAAACATATTTTCTTCATTTCAAATCGATTTGGAAAGAAATGACTTTTAACATATAAAATCTTTACGCTCCTTTTCATTTTCTTCAAAGTTCAAACTCAGAAAGACGGTATTTAATTAAAATTTTATCTTCCACTCTCTTTCTTTTCTCCCATTAATTCTCTTTCCATTCTTCTTTTTGTTTATTTAACTTCATAAATCATCATATAAGCTAGACCTTGGATTTCAAATTACCTAAATAACAATTATTTTTTCTACAACAGTAAATCTGCACAAAACTAACTAAAAATAATATATAATATAATAGTAAATGACGTGAAATGTGATAGTAGAGACAATAAGACTCGTTTGTTGCATGTTTGTATTTACAAACTTACTCCACAACAAGAAAACTCTACAATTTTAAGTCTGCTTATATGTCACCTCATCTAAACCTCCGACAAACTTTATTGTTGTGGAAACTCTTAATTACCAAGAGATTTCTCCTATCACTTCTTATTAACATAGAAAACTTTAGTTAGACATCACAAAAGCAAAATCATTTTATTTTAATTAAAAAAATACATAATGCATAAATTAAAATACCTCAATTAACTTTTTTATACATTAACCTATTAACCTATGTAAACACTTTTCTAAAAATGTGATTATTTATGAATAAAAATGTAGGAGTTAAAACTTAAAATTATAAGAAAATCAAATAAATTATTTCGTATTGAATTAAATATCACTTAATGAGCTTTAGCTCAACTAGTATGGGAGGAGAAATGAAGATTTGAACTAAAGATCGCAAGGTCTCAAGTTTAAAGTTGTTTTCAATCGGGTTTTACCGCAATCCGCCTTCTGATGGCAGGTTTTTCCCATAACATGATTCACCTTTTACCATTTGATTACCGCGGGTTAGAGGTGCACAAACCGGTTTTAAACCCTAAACCGGTTCGGGTTGAACCAGTTGGTTTGCTCAACAAAAGTTAAAATCTGTTTATGATTGGTTTCGGTTCAGGTTACGGTTTTTGGCGGTTTCGGGTCGATTAACCGGTTTCGGTAAAGAAAATTACAAACATGTTCCAAACCTACTATTTCTATCGGTTCCAAACCAGTTTCTACATAATCGGTTTCAAAAAAATTCGATTTTCTAATCAGTTCGGTTAACCGGCGTTTTTTTGCCCGCCTCTACCCTGTATAGCCAGACTTTATTCGTTTCACGTTAAAAAAACAAAATAAAAAGAAAATTTGTGCGTGCATGCATGCATGGCATAATAATAATAATAATAATAATAATAATAATAATAATAATAATAATAATAATATAGTTTCACATCGCATGTTCTTTCAAATTCCCAAGATTTGGATTAGAGTTCACAATCATTTCATGTTCTTTACACAATTCTTGAAATCTTCATTACATGCATGCATATAAATAATAATAATAATAATAATAGCAATAGCAATAATAATATTAATCTCTTGATCCGTTAATAAGGGTAATACATATGGCTCAAAATAAAGGTGGTGGTGGTAGTCCGGCTGCCGGTAGCAGTGCCGGTAGTAGTCCGGCAGGCGGTGGCAGTGCCCGCGGTAGTCCCAGCGGGTTCTTTTCGTCCATCGCTTCGAGTTTCTCAAGCTTTAAGATGCAAGTTAATGGGTAATGAATCATTCTTGATCTATATTACATGTTAATTATTTGATTACTAATAATTTGGTGGATTTTTACATGCAAAATTTTATTATTGCGTGATCTTTTACAGAGCTTTTGCGTATAAACACATGAAGATTATGTAAAATATATATATACATTTTTTTTAATAAAACAACTTCTACATGTGTTTATATGCAAACGCTCTGAAAAAGATTATGTAAAATTGAGTTTTTTTCTTTCTTTTTTTTACATGTAAAAATGATTTTTTTACGTGTTAAAACTTACAAGTAAAACAAATCATTTTTACATAATCTTTTTGGGAGATTTCGCAGATAAACACACGTAGAAGATAAACACACGTAGAAGGCGTTCTAATATATAAAAAAAACTCATTTTTGTAACTTTTTTTACTATTTTTTTATGTTTTTAATTTTTTAAATCAAAACAGCTTCTACATGTGTTTATATGAAAAACCCTGAAAAACATATGTATAAATGAGTTGTTTACGCGTAAAACATATGGTTCCCTGGTTCCCAAATGAACCCACCCATAACTTCACATATGGTTCCCTGGTTCCCAAATGATCCCACCCATAACTTCATGTATGTTGTTAACTGTTCATATCTATATGTATTAATATATATAGATGTTTTAATTATTTTTTTTTTAATAAAATGGCATCTACATGTGTTTTAATGCAAAAACTTCAAAAACGATTATGTAAAAATGAGTTCTTTACATGTGAAAATTTGATTTTTGCATAATATTTTTGGAAGCTTTTGCGTATAAACACACGTACAAGGCGTTTTAATAAAAAAGCTCAATATTGTGGGAAAAGAAAGTTACATTTTTAACTGTTTTTTTTTTTTTTAATTTTTAATTTTTAATTTTTGTTTATTGAAATGGATTCTACATGTGTTTTAATGCAAAAATCCGAAAAAGATTATGTAAAAATGAACTTTTTACATGCAAAACACATGGTTCACCGGTTCCCTATAGGTAAAAATGTTTTACTTATCTTCTTGTTTAGCTTGCTCGGTTACGAAGGTCTTGAAGTTATTAATCCCGAAGGCGGTACCGATGATGCAGAGGTGGAAGCACAAAAAGGCAGATGGAAGCAGGAGGTGCAGTAAACAATAATTTTTTATTATTATAAAATTTGCCATTTGTTATTATTTATTTTTACATTTTTTTCGCAGGAGCGTGACAGTTACTGGAGGTCAATGCAGAAGTACGTTGGAGCCGATATAACATCAATGGTGACTCTGCCAGTACTCATTTTCGAGCCCATGACAATGCTGCAAAAAATGGCAGAGGTTTAATATTTGTTATTACTTCACCATTATGTTTAACATTTGCTTCTTGCATATTGTTTTTATGAAACATAATCAAATAAATTTTATTTTTAACATGAAAACAATGAGAACCAATTTGCTGTTATCATTAGGTTTATTTTTATAGGTGTTTGCTGTTATTTTTTGTTCGTATTTGCTAATTTTCGATTATGAGACGTTATAAGTATTTGCTGATTTATATTTTGTTGTTATTATATTTTTTTCTTTTGCTGTTATTATTTTGTTCTTGATTTTGATTCTTTTGTTGTAATTTTTAGGTTTTTTTCTTTGTTATTATAAATCATTGTTTATGTAGATTGGTATTGTAGTTCGTATTGTTTCTTACGTTATCATTTTTTTAATAAATCAGTATCTTTTCCTAGGTTCTCATGTTAGGATTAAAATGCACATGGATCTTCCTCTTGTTATTATTATTATTGTTATTATTGTTGTTATTATTATTATTATGATTATTATTTTCTGTTGCAGTTGATGGAATATTCCCACCTTCTAGAGTTAGCAGACGGATGCAAGGATCCGTACATGCGATTAGTATATGCAGGTCTACAAAATCTGTTACTAAATGTTTTACATAAGTGTGTCACATATATTTGTAAAAAAACATGAAAAAAATAAAGTTTGTTTCTTGTTGCAGCATCCTGGTTTATATCAGTATATTATGCGCTGCAACGAACATGGAAGCCGTTTAATCCGATTCTTGGTGAAACTTATGAAATGGTTAATCATTGTGGCATTACATTTATTGCAGAACAGGTATACTTTAACAGTTTAACTTATGTACATGTTTATTTTTTTGTTATTGACATTTTTCTTCACAAAGATTATTAATTAAAGAGCTTTTCAACCACTACTGTGTTTTCTGGTTTCTTTCATTTTTTTGTTGTATTTGTTGTATGATGTCTAGGCTTGTAAACGGACTAAAAAGAACGCGGACAGAGCATGTTCGTGTTCGTTCGTTTAACTGTAATCGAACAAATGATAGAATATGAATATTTGAAGGAACGGGATTTTCTTGTTCGTGTTAATTCGTAAAGAATATGAACATGTTGGTGTTTGTTTATGTTCGTTTATTAACGGTGTAAACGAAAAAATTGTTCACGAACGTAACTGAACATAGATGAATGAATATAACTGAGCTAAAAGTTAAAACCAGTTAAAAGTAATGTGAAGATTAATGTTTTGGACGTAAAAAGTTATTAAAAAGCAGACTAAGTTTTAATGCATAACAAATATTTATATGAATATACGAAGTTAAACAAATGTAAACTAACGAACATAAAAGAATTCAAATGAGCTAATGTTCACGATAGGGGTGGCAATTGTGACCCGTTGGGTTGAATGGGTTGTATTAAAATGTATATAATGGGTCAGAATGGGTCAAACTAAAAAATTTTGATTGAAACGGGTCAAAATAGGTTGACATTTCTCGAGATTTTTTTTTTGTGGAATGAGAAAACGGATGAAACTTTTTTATATTTTTACTTTTTAGTTTTTGATTTATATTTCGAGTTATAATTTTTAATTATTTTTTTTGAGTTTTTTAATGAGGGGTTTTTGAAATGGGTCAAAATGGGTTGAGATTTCAAAAACCCTCATTAAAAAATTCAAAAAAATTAGTTAAAAAATCATAACTCGAAATATAAATCAAAATTAAAAAGGTAAAAATTCAAAAAAGTTTCATCCGTTTTTCTCGTTCCATAAAAAAAATAAAAAAAAAATTATATGAATATACAAAGTTAAACAAATGTAAACTAACGAACATAAAAGAATTTAAACGAACGAATGTTCACGAGCATAAAACGAAAGAACGAGACATGTGTTCATGTTCGGTCGTTTATTAAATATACGAACTTTCTGACAAACGGTTCACAAGTTGTTAACTTGACGTGTGGTTCGTTTACAGGCCTAATGATGTCAAGAAGTGACTAATAGTTTAACAATTAATATTAATCAGGTTAGTCATCATCCTCCCATAAGCGCTGCACACACTGAAAACGCGCATTTTGTGTACGATATAACTTCAAAGGTGAAGACCAAGTTTCTTGGTAACTCTCTTGAAGTATATCCCCTCGGAAGGTAAATAACTAACTCGGTTTCTTGTTTATATAACAACAACAATAATAATAATAATAATAATAGTAGTAGTAGTAGTAGTAGCAGCAGCAGCAGCAGCAGCAGTAGTAGTAATATGTTACTTGCAGAACTCGTTTGAAGCTAAAGAAAGATGGAGTACTACTAGATTTAGTACCACCACCGACGAAAGTTAATAACTTAATATTTGGAAGAACGTGGATTGATTCGCCGGGTGAGATGATTTTGAACAATGTGACCACAAGAGATAAAGTTGTTCTGTACTTTCAACCCTGCGGTTGGTTTGGGTGCGTACTTTAAATCTTTTACGTTTTGTTTGATGTTAGAATACTATGTAACTTGTGTAAGTGTAACTACATTATGCAGTGCGGGTCGTTATGAAGTGGATGGATACGTGTATAATTCGAATGAAGAACCAAAGATATTAATGACGGGAAAATGGAAAGAGTCTATGAGTTATCAACCATGTGATTTAGAAGGAGAACCGCTTCCGAAAACTGAACTTAAAGAAGTGAGTTTGCATTAACATAAAAGAAAAAAAAAAGTATAAAATTTAATGTGATTAGTTATATTTTTTTATAACTTTTTTTTTTTTTTTTTTTGAAATATGGAGGTTTGGAGAGTTGCTGAGGCCCCTGCAGATGACAAGTTTCAGTATACGCATTTTGCGCATAAAGTAAACAGCTTTACAACTGCACCGAAGAAATTATTTGCATCGGATTCTCGTTTAAGACCAGATAGATATGCACTCGAGCTGGGTGACTTGACTAAAGCCGGTTCAGAAAAGAGCATGTACCTCTCTCTCTCTCTCTCTCTCTCTCTCTCTTACACACACGCTGACACACGCACACTCGCATTGTGGATTTTGTTATATTAAAGTCCTTACAGTTGCGTAGAATGTATGTACTTGTGAAAAGAATATTTAAAGTAATGACTTGTTAAATCTTGAATTGGTCAAAATAAGATTTTATAAATCTTTTGTGCAAAAAAAGTTGGATATTGTCAAATTTTTAATAATTTAAGAGGTAAAAAGTGACTATTTTAAATATTATTTCACAATGATAATTGTAAGGTCTTTAATATAGCAAAGTTGGGTTTTTTTATTTTTATTTTATGATTTGTTTAACAACTTTAATATGACAAAATTGTGTTGTGATTTTTTCGTGAAAAATGCGAAAGTATGCTGGTTTTTTATGATATTAATCGTGATAATGATAATATCCTATTATAACGTCAAACACGTATGCCACTTCCACAAACAATGTTGAAAAGTTGAACCTAAAGTGGATTCATTTTTTGTTTGTTTTGCAGTCTGGAGGAGAAACAGAGAGCCGAGAAAAAGATTCGAGAGTCAAAGGGTCAAGAATTCGTCCCGAAATGGTTTGACCAGACTAACCAAATTGCTTCAACACCATGGGGTGAGTTGGAGATTTATGAGTACAACGGTAAATATACAGAGCACCGAGCCGCTGCTGATAAATCTAGCACCGGTGAAGAGGTTAACGTCACGACAACAGAATTTAACCCCTGGCAGTTTGGAAATGTTGCTGAAACCAGTTGAAAATTTTATTATTTGTCACATGCTATTAGTTTTTTTAAACTTTCACATAAATGTTTCCATAAGTAGGTTCTTTTTGTTTGGCCTTAATTTGAATCTTACTCTATATAAGTTGATTAATATTTTGATATTGATTCTTGACTTTAGTCTTACGAATGCTAGATACAGGTTTTGATATGGGAGTCGGTTTTGACTTAGGCTTAAAAACGGTCTTTTTAATTAAACGAGTAACTTATTAAATCACGAAAGTAGCATAAATTAGCGACGAAGTTGCATAAAAATGGCGACTGTATTTTTCTACTTTTTATTAACCAAACCGAACCAAATAAAATAAAGTTAAAGATGATAGTAATCACCAATACAAATCATAATAACCGATATGACTATACAGTTTTTTTGGCATCTCTTTTAACATGTTCACAACTCGATTACAATTTATCTCCTACATACCGAATTTAAGAATAATAAACACAAAGAGCATAAAGGAGAATGCACACATACATGACTCGAACTTTATAGTTTATACACACATACCTCACAAACGCTAACTTTTATGAAGTGTTAGCTTTTTAACCTGAACCGATAACATATCATGCTCGTGTCTCATTTTTTCGAGTAATGTTTCAACGATGAGCATCTCCTCTTTAAGATGGTCCATCTGTTTGTGTAGTAATGTTACCGTCTCTGCCCTTCTGTCTATGCGGGCCTTGGTAATCCAAGCCGTGTCTGAAACTACTTGGACGGTCTGTGGTCTCAGTAGTAGCACAACAATACTTATCTGCATCAACCGACAGCAAAATGAATATGTTAGTAGTCTCTACGGGTCGGGAAGTTGGGTAATGAGCTCAGGTCAAAACTCAAGTTTCCACGTTCAAATTTTTACTTATTATGAATTTATGATATTAACTTTTTGGTGTGCCTCGGGAAGTATTATATCGGTAATGACTCTTTAACAGGTAAAATAGAAAAAAATTAGCAATCAAGGAAGCGGGTCAAATAAAGCAAAACTTGTTAAGATCATATTCAGGTCAACCCATTAACCTGTTTTGATAAACGGGTCGTGTTCATGCCAAATCGAGAGGTTCATGTGTCGACCCGCTTAACCCGTTTTTTTTAAAGTGTTTTATATCATAACATAAATTTGTTAAATAATTTATGCCAAATTTAGATTTTATAACTAACATGTAACTGCTTATATCAATTTGTTTTTTGTTTTTTTTTTGGTAGTAAGTAGTAATTTTAAAGTATAAATATGCAACAAAATTATGAAAAATAGAAAATGGGGTAAAAGAGTCGTGTTTGTGTCAACCCGCTAACATTGGTGACGTGTTCGGGTTCATATGTCTAACAAGGTTCTTGGTCCATTTCCTTGGGTTGGACCTGCCAACCCATGAACACGACCGGTTTAGCACCCCTATTAAAATGGTAGAAAGTTGTCTAAAACGCACTCAAATGCTTAAAACCTCTTAAATTATTTTATATTTTGATTAACAGATGAAAATTACAACTTGATTTCCAAATATAATTACAGATAAATCTAAAAAACGAACCAAAAAAGGTATTGATGGGTCAAACCCAACCCGTTTTGACCTGAACTTAAATGAGTTGTTTTTATTCGTTACAAGTCCCACTAGTTTTATCAATACTTTTAACCGAGTAAAGTAAACACACGTGGAAGTAAAATAGTACCTGCATTAGAAGGATGACCACAGCCATAAGAATAACAACAAAAGACGGGACCTGATTCTGAGACCTGAATGATGAAAACATTTTTGGTACAGAATCTCTGAAAAAGGAGACCGCAGTTGCTGAGCCTCTTGGAGGTCCTTGAAATGAGTTGTTGACAGTGTTCACTTCCTGAATCTGTGGAATGCTTTGTGTCGCCATTATGTCCCCGTTCTGACATGGCGGTCCTAATTGATTTGGGGCCTCTACTGGTGGTCCTACATTAACCTCAGATATCCGGTTGTTGGCTGAAAAGAAACACCAACGAAATATAAAATAATAATATTACAAACCACATTTAATATCAATATCACACAAGTGTAGCATTTATAAAAGTTACCTTCTCTATCAACAGTCTTCTGTTTTAGTAAAGCATGTGCCTGTGAAAAAAATGTAAATAATTCATAACTAGAACTTTTATCAGACCCTTGATAATAATTATTATTTTTTATATAAAATTTTATATAGGATGAAAGAGAAATAAAGAAGATACAAGTTCTATGAAGGCTGCAAACGTATCTCGACACTCTTCAACCGTAGCCCTCACTATCTTCCCTGAAAATTGTAAATCCGTTAATTTTCATCGCCTTATTATGGAAAAAACAATTATTCTGATCTTTCTTGAATTTTCCCTTAAATTTATGTAACCAGATTTGGTTAAGTATATAAGCAATGCAAACCTTTCCACATGGTTTTCTTGGAGAACGCCACAGTCACATACACCTTTAACGTGCAGCTATTATTTGAATTTGCTACTACATCCCATAACCCCTGCAAACATATAAAATAAAATATATTCACATTTCCTCTTAAACACTGCGTTGTTCAAGTAAAAAACTAACACATTGATCACTCGTGATATTTTATATTTTATATGAAAGCATACCTCCACGGAAAAGTAGTCCCCATAGGGAACATCATTGATTACTTGTGATGTCTTCACAACCAAATGACTGGTACAAATTGAAGTTAGGAATAAATTAAAATTGATAAACTGTAAATAAACGTGTCACAAGAATACTTTACACAGCCTTTAGAAAGTTTACACAAATGGCGCAATAAAAATTCATTTTAACAGGGAAAATGCAGTCCACCTGTTTCTGTAAACTCGATAATTTTGTACTTCATTGCAAGTACCAAACCTAGCACCTAAAAGGAGAAAAAGAAACATTAACATTGCAACAACAATAGCTATTTACCGATATATAAATACAAAATAATTACACATTCTACTATAACACGTACCAAAATAAATTTTAATTGGATGCTGGAATGATACTTCACGAGCATGACCAAGTTGTTCATGCGGTTTCCATGATGTGCACTTAAGATCTGGAAAACAAAAAGATTTAAATTTATATTTAAATTCAAGTGATCAAGTGAATTATATCAATTTCATAATATATAACATAAGTCACCTTTATCTCCACATTTTTTGTGATATGATTCAAGAAAAGGGAGAGCTTCATCTGAAAAAAAGAGACTAAAGAACTCATCCACCTTTATCTGCAAAAGAGAGACGAGTAACATAAATATAACTTTCTAGCACATATTGGCATGACAAAGTGTTACCATTACTCTACTAAAATAAATAATGCTACCGGAAATGTAGATTCAGCAGCTAGAGTATACTCCCCGGGGACTGCAAATGAAAAAAAGTGATGCATTACTTCTAAACATTAACTGTTAGCAAGTGTAACTCATCAATTATCCAAAAGAAACTAACCCTCGGGTGCATCAGCATCCTCAATCTCCCATGCAAATGACTTTCCAGAAGATGAACAATCAGTATTTTGAACAAGAACTGCATCCTCTTCTATTGTGTCTTGCACTCCTGATGGCGTCACCGCCACTTCCGGTTCAATGCCACGCGTACCATTGGGATCTTCTTGAGTGACGTCACCCATGTTTCTGTTTGCAGTTTCAAGATCTTCCCCTGGTGGTCTGGCTTCATTTGGATTTTCAACCATAACAATTTCAGGCTCATCATCAATCAACTCAGATCTCGAGTCCTGCAAAAAAAATAATAAGTATAACTAACTATAATAAAGTAACAGATACGGTTATCAATTGATCATCACTTGTAAGCTGTGTTAAAGATGTAGAAACCTGTTGATCAGAAATAGCTTTACTTCCATTTCCATGTTCTACCCAACCATCATTAATAAGCTTAAAGGCTTCATCACGTGATAAAAAAGATGTAAAGAAATACTGCAGAAATAAAAAGCAAGTTAAGAACTTAAGATGTCATCGCCTAATGTATACATCATGTTAAATTTCAAAAAGAGCCCAAAAAACACATAAGTACTGTTTCTGTTTCAATTACTAGACAATAGACAGAGATCAGTCAATTATAATACCTTCTTTTCTGAAGCTATTAGTTCTATGGCTGTAGGGAATATTCCTGCAGTCTTTGCTCTTTTTACTGAGGTAATTTCCTCAAAAGCAACTATTTTCTGCATGTGAACAACCACCATTCAAAATTGATTGACATCGTATTTCACAAGAAAATAACTTAAGAAAACAATGGACTTTAGGTTCATAAAAACACCTTTGTCTCAAATCCAAACAGGTTTGAGTAAAAGCATATGTGATGAAGAAACAGGTACATATGACCCTACAACATATCAAGCAAGAATAATCAGAAACTAAAAAAAAGTGCACACTCATTTACCAAAAGTAGCTGAGGGAACTCAATACATGCAGTTAGTTATAAAATAATGATCAAGATAAGAACAATGTTTAGAAACTCAGCATTAAACAGACAAAGGACCAAACAAACCTGAAGAATGAAATTCTCTTGCAATGCACAGTTGAAATCTTGAATAAGGACCTAATAAACAGAAGTTAAAGAAAGACAGGAAAATAATATGCTTTCAGAATTTGAGATAAATTAGAGAATGTGAATTTAATGCACAAGTTTTAACAATATAAACCAACAGGCACAGTAGACATTCTTTAACTAGACTAGTCACTAGAGTTCCAAAATTGTTTTCTAACACATCACTGAATCGTGTCTGCGCCTATGTAAAGTTAATGAAATATTCTGTTAATTTTAGAAAAATAACTATTCTGTTTATTTAAGTAGCTACAAATTCGATGTGTTCTTCACATCCATATCATTACCTCCAAACCTAACACGGATAAACTATATTAAAACTCACTATCTGCAATACAGCCTCTACATAAGCCAACCATATAATGCAATATACTGTTAATTTTAGAAAAATAACTATCATGTTTGCTCAAGTAGCTACAAGTTCTATGTGCTCACATCTACATTACTGCCTCCAGACCTAACACCGGTAAACTAGATTGGAATTCACTATCTGCAGCACATACAGCCTCTACATAAGCAAATCATGAACCAACTATACTACAGCCCCAGAAATAGTAAACAAAAAATCAGAGACCTCTTAGGTACAAGCTAAATCATTGAAGGTGACGTTGAGATTGTAAATGCATCCAATAACCCTAACCGCAACAAATAGCATGATCAAATCACCAATAACCCTAACTCTATTCTCCATCCTACCTGAATAATTAAATGTTAAAACAATACCTAAATCCTAAAGCCCTAAAGTCCAAACATAAAACTTCTACCCCAAGCACACGCAATGGAACCGTAGACCCTCAAGTGAAATCAATCCACGAAATAATATGATCTATGGACAACATCATTGCGGTAAAGGTTGCAACGTCAGAAGAATATAGAGGAAGAGGTCATAAGACGACATCTTTATTGGTTTTATCGGTTCGGTTTCCTATTTTTTATGAAGAGAATGAATCTTTTTATCGAAGGAATGGAAAAGAAACGGTCCAATCTCTCTAGTAAACTAAAGGCATTATTTAATAGCCATTTTGCTTCAGTTTATTCCCTACAAACAAAAATTGAAGATTTAGTTACTATTAAAAATTAGAAATCTACTTGTCTATCTTCATCCATGGATTGTTTATAACTGTTTATAACTTTGTCCTATTTCCTACTCATACTCATTCAATTGGATATATTGATCCAATTCTATAACTTTGTTTCACCATTTCATAATCCAAGTTTTTGATATAATCCAATTCAAATAAAAGTAATCTAGTTTTTCATATCTATTCTCTATTCTAGCAAAATAATGAGCAGATATAACTTAAACACAACAAATGTTAAGAACTAGGCCTGTAAACAAACCGAACGTTCGGTGAAATGTTCGTGAACCGTTCAGCAGGACGTTCGTTTAAATATTAATAGAAAAGACTTAAATATTATCTTGAATAGTAATCTACTTAATGGTTTTATACTTGTTCATTTAAGTGTGTTTATGTTCGTGAGCTGTTCGTTTAAATTTAAACAAACGAACATAAACGAACATGAACATGTTCATTTTCTAAATAAACGAACACGAACACTAAATTTGTGTTTGATTAAGTGTTCATGTTCGTTCGGTTCTTTTACATGACTCTTCAACAACAACAACAATAATAATAATAATAGTAATAGTAATAATAATAATAATAATAATAATAATTACTTCTTCAGGAGGAAGCCGAAACAGCTGCCGATACTCTTCACTCCTCAACGAAGGCTGAAAACACACATCAACAAACAATTAGGTCAAAAATTAGGTCAAACAGTCAACTCAATATCTCAATATCCAATACAAAACCTAATCGCACCTGAAACTCTAGCTGTACGGAAGATCTGCGAGACGAATCGGAGCTATCAACCGGATCTGACGCCGGAGATTCGCCGGCGGTTGCAGCATCAGACGAGTTTGTTGTAGCTGATTTGTCCATGGACTGTGACGGAGGTGCGGTGTTATCGCTGCTAGAAGCCGCCGTTGCCACCGCCATAGCGTGGAAGTTGTTACGGTGGAGTAGAATATATAGATCACGGCGTATGTGTGTACCGGCGGTGATGACGTGGCTTAGAGTTACTACTATTATTATTATTATTAGATTATTACTTGTTGGTAGTTGACGAAGGAAGACGGGCTTTGTTGTTCACTAAGTTGAGTAATGTACAAGTTTTTGTTCCAGATTTACAATTAAGTTAACCAACGATGGTTTCAGAGTTTGGTTTGTGCGTTTTCCGGAAAACTAGCACTTGACATTGACAATCTTTGTAGCGTCACAAAAGCAGAACTCTTGGGAGTAACACGGTGGGACAAAAACCCGGTGAGACTCGGATTCGGACTGACAACCAACCTTATAAGGCCTGATTCCAATCATCCGTCATCCCACCAAAAGTGACACAAGTAAATACTTGATCGAACTTAGGTTTAATAATAATAATAAATAAATAAATAAGACGATACATGGTATCTTTTATTGTAATCTTGTTGTTTTCTATATTTTATTTAGCAAAGTATAATTTTAATAACGGGGACTAGTCGACTGGTGGACAACTTAGTTTGGATCGATTTGATTATTAGTCTAGATTGAAACCAAAGTCATTAGTTAATCAATTTTATTAACTAATTAGTAATAACCAACACAAAACTTGAGCTAAAATTTTTGCTTATAAATACATGAAATTAAGGTCTAAATACATGAAGTGGAGGTATAAATACATTAAATAGATGTACAAAAGCTAGAATATAAAAACGTATCAATGATTCGATCTGGTTAATTTAAGTTAACCAATGATACAAAAGAACCGTTTTACTGATTTTCAGTTGATTTCGGTTTGGTTTCATTTGATTTCGGTGGTTGAGGCGTTCACTTTCATTGCTAAACTTACTCGCATAATAATCATATACTTACAAGTTACAACTTGCATAATAATTGAATATTCACACTATTTTCACTCTGATTTCGTTTATGAGAATTGATATGAGCAAAATGAGAAACATATTCTTATTCTTATTGTAAGCAATATTGAGTGAAGATCAAGTGTACATCTTTTAGTATAAATATAACACGATGTTTATGTTATTTTTGTTTTTTAATTGTATTTTTAGATAAATAAAATTCAGATTTGTGTATTCTATTTCTAACGAAATTGATGTAATTGAATAACGTGGGGTTGGTGAGTCACATCAAATCGCTTAAAACTTAAAAGAGGGTTTGTTGGGATGATAGGTGTGATTCCTCGTTAGCATGTGTAGTTAGATGTGTTCTTATCTTGTTATGTTTCAATGTTTTGATAATTATTAAATTAAAGTTCAAGTTCATTATTAAATAATCAATTGGATTGGTTGATATCAGTTGTGTTTTCTTAGCGGTTTTCTTCAGGAGAATCAATGAGTTCGAGTCTCTGAAACGTTAAATGAATAATGAACCGTTGAACTTGACATTCCGTCTCAGGTGTTGAAATCGGGTATGGTTATTGGTGGGCCTAATGACTTTCTGCGAAGTTAAAACGCCGTTAAAAGAAATAAAAGAGAACTTTAGCATTGACTACAATGAGCTAAAATTAACACAAATTGAATAAACTTATAAAAGATTCCAAATTCCAGTATCCTAAGCCCATTAATAACAATAAAACCACTATCCGTTGTAGTCCATACGTAGAAGGTATCATCAACGGCCCATTATCTGGAACCAGAGGCCCATAGAGCCTGCCTCAGATCCATTCACCGAGCCTAGAGTTGTGGCCTCGGATCCGAGTGGCTATTAGTGATGCAAGTCATGCCCATGCACATATAGAGGTGCAAATATCGGTTTACCAGTTTTAGTAACATTCGTTAATAACGAACCGGTTATTGGTTAACATGGTCATAATCGGTTTTCATATGTATAAAAATCTAACCTATGAAATCGATTAGAATAAACTAGGGTTAGTAACTAATTCTTGAAAAATATTAACTTAAAATACAAAAAAGTCAATTAAATACTTAATGATACGTCAAATAAACTCAATAAAGTTCTTTTTATTTGTTTTTTTTTAAAATTTAAGAATTACCAAAACGTAATCTCATTGCAAGAAACATAGAAAATCGAGAATACGTTTACAAAAGATAATCATGGGCGCCTTCCTTTAGTGTTTATTCGTGGACTTCAAGAACTTCACTTGATATTTGTGCTTGATCATGAGTCGAGTTGGTTTTCACCGCCTTGCATTGTTTTCTCAAATGAGCCCTCATAGTAGAGTTGGACGGGGCCATGCACTAAGACCTATACAGGACTCGGCCGACGTCTAGGGCATGGTGTAAATAAAGGCCAAAAAAATCAATAAGGGTCCAATTTTTTTTGAATAAGTCTATTAAACAATCTAATAATGTCTAGACCTAGTAATGAAGCATTATAACTATTGTCAATCTTTTGATATTTTTTATATAAGGGCAATCTTTTATTACTCGTCTTGACCACTCGAAATCTCGAGACGACCCTGGACGTGACCTTGGGAAACACATGCCAATTCTTGTATCAAGTCTTTTCACTCCTAACATTTGACGTAAATCAGGTTTCCTCATAATTAGTAATTTCATTGCCATGATTGGTTCGCTTTAGAAAACATCAACACCAAAGGAAGTGTTCATCTGGTGTTGATGCTTCCTCAAGTGAACCAACTATGATGATGAACGCATTCTCTTAAGTGTGTATGTAACTGCTTCAATCACAAGATTATTTAAACAAACACCATAATGGTTTTGTTTTGATAAACCTGGATCATTGTGTTGAATGAAAAGTCTGAATACGTTTTCTCAGTTTCTTAACAATAAGACTAGGTCAGCTTTTAATCCTTTTATTATGGTGACAAAGCTAAATATCAATGCTGGTTATTAATTAAATATTATTTACAAACTACAAATAAGACACTAAACAACAAAAGTGTGTCATTGGTCCAACAGTAATTCTTTATGGGACGTTTTTGTTTCTTTGTTTTCGTTGCGTGTGTATTTTTTGGGCTTCTAGTTTCTAGTTAGGGTTTTGTTGTTTATTTGGGTCATCCCATAAATCGTTAAAAGTTTATGAACCTAAAACGTATAAAAATCTAGGCCTTTATGAGTATAATACACACACACTAAAAGTATATGGATTGATGTTTGTTTCTTTTATTAATAACACAATTTTTTTTTTCAAAATCCATATATAATATATATAAAATTTAATTTTTCAAGCATACCTGGGTGATCAAGCTGGGAACCGTGAGGCGTTGCTCTTCCCGCCCCTTCTCAAACCCCCTGGTTTTTAATATATTCAGCCTTTAAAAAAATATATTTATTTATTTATTTAGTATCTTAAGCATATATTTCACATTTCATTTCAATTTTTAAAATATAAAGAGTTTATTCCCAGTTTTTAGTATTTAGTAAGTTATTATCTCATCCGTATTTCTTAAAGTTTGCACTTGCAGTTAACACAATAATTTTTATAACATTCATGTCCTTGTCGACAAATATTCTTGTCATATCATATATTAATATAATATTCCATGTTTCATATTTGGTGTCTATTTTAGTGATTTCATTGCAAGTAATCAACATCTTCTGTTCTACCAAGTGTTTAGTTTCTAGTAAGTGATGCTACTTGTTTGTTTCCTTATCACAAATCTACTTGTTTTTACCTTATGAGAATGGGCTAGTGGTATGATATAGTTACACTTTGGGTGTTGATGCGAGGAGAGAAGTTGCTTGTGAGCTATTCGAAATTAGCTCATTAAAATTTTGAATCAAGCTGAGCTATGAGTCCATGCTTAAAAAAAAGCTTGTTTAATAAACGAGCCCGCTGAAAAAGGACACACCCAATGTTTTAAAATAGTAAAGCATAGACAAAAAAGTGAACATATTTAGGGGTGTCAATTGTGACTCATTGGGTTGAATAAGTTGTATCAAAATGTATATGATGGGTCAGAATAGGTCAAACTAAAAAGGAAAATGATTGAAACGGGTCAAAACGGGTTGACATTTCTCAAGAATTTTTTTTATGAAACGAGAAAAACTGAGGAAACTTTTTAGTATTTTTACTTTTTAATTTTTTGATTTATATTTCGAGTTATAATTTCTTAATTATTTTTTTTGAATTTTTTGGTGAGGGGTTTTGAAATGGGTTTTGAAATCTCAACCCATTTTGACTCATTTCAAAACCCATCACCAAAAAAATCAAAAAAAATAATTAAAAAATTATAACTCGAAATATAAATAAAAAACTTAAAAAGTAAAAATACTAAAAAATTTCCTCCGTTTTTCTCGTTACATAAAAAAAAAATCTTGAGAAATGTCAACCCGTTTTGACCCGTTTCAATCATTTTCTTGTTTTAGTTTGACCCATTCTAACCCATCATATACATTTTGATACAACTCATTCAAACCATGGATCACAATTGCCACATCTAAACATATTCACCACGTATATAGCCTTTTGATAGTCAATTCCAATTTGGAGACACTTTGATCCTTAACCATAGTTACATTATAGGTTATTTCAAATCTCTAGATCATCATAAGAAACAACTTTAAACCTTACAAGGTCTGGTTTTACAATTTCAAACCTTGCTTTAAAACGTTTACCTCATTTTATAGTTCAAAACCCTTAATAAGTAATAATACATTTACTTTTCTAATAGATTATCATAATAGTTAGACTTTTAGTCCATTTGTTTGATTAGTCATATCTTTATTACAAAGACATCATGACGAAACGTTCATTAACAAAACATTTGTAGATAGTTTAAACTTTGTAACAAGGATTGACTATATCTTCGTCTAAGGTGTTAGTTTAGATATAAGTAAAGGCGTACTTTTAGAAAAGTTACCAAAAATATATTTTAACTAGTTACGAGGCGAGGCTATGACTTCTTCGCGATCGGGAAGAAAGTTCATGCTAATTGAGACACGAGGGTTGGGTTCTCAATCCCTTTATTTATAGCTTAGTTCGCAGATCCATCACGGACCGTTAAGATAATTGTTGGTGGTCCGCCACCGATTTTTAGATATTATGGCTTGGTGGAGTGTTAGCGGCTAGGGTGGCGGTCTGCCGCCATGCTGAATCTTCCTATACGTGTCGATATGTCATCTGCCACGTGTCACGTCCGTATTAATTCATGGCTATGTAGCTGGCTATCAAGCTTTGGCTAACAGTCCGCAACCACCTGATTTCCACTATTTTCACTTTAAACCAGAATATAACTTTGTTGTTATTGTCGACTGGCCTCTGTATTTCTAAAAGTGTCATTTTGGGCCCATATTGTCAAGGTGTTACATAAGTAATTTATGAAAACCATTTGACATTTGGTTGGATTGGCATCCATGTTACCTTTTTAGTGAAATGACTTGGTTCAAATCTTAATTGATTGAATCGGATGCCTAAGCATCAAGGTTCTATAAAGGTGCGTCAATATTCTTAACGCGACAACATTTTAGACTTGTCATGATTTAATGGTGCTTTAGGATTTGAATAAGAGTGTCATGATTTGAATCTTCACGCTCACATATTTCATGACGAATTCACCCTTGCCCCTTTAGAACATGTGACGATCTTAGCAGCGACGGATCTAGACCAAAATCTCAGGGGTAACATTCAATTTTTTTTATGATATTTTATGCAATGTAAACGGAATTGTTTTCCTTATTTCATAAAATAACTGAAATTTTTTCTTATCGTATTCCATACAATAACCGAAATTTTTTCTTACCTTACTTCATATAATACTTTTTTTTAACTTGGTGTTGGACCGATATCATTATTTTCTTGGAATTTTCGTTTAGAAAGATTGTTAATAAAACTTTGCTATTTTATCTTTCAAGTTACCTAATTTTAAAATAAACAAATTTTAAACCATAAACTGATAATCAATTCTAATTTAAACATAAACCCTAAATTCCTAATCAATTCAAATTTCTAATTTACATCCAATAAACCATAATTAATCATTCAAATATTCAATTGCGCATAAACAATTTCAAATTGACAATTTATATAAACAAATTAACAATTTAGTTTTAGATAAAAGTAAAAGAACACCTAAAATGAACAAGTAGAAGTTGAACCATAGAAGAGGGACTGAGGGAACATCGGTCATCAGCTACTCAGCTGTAGCCTGTAGGGTGGAGGTCCGGTGACCAGAGGAGGGTAGCAGGGGGTTGAGGCAGCAGCGGGTGAAAGCAAAGGTTGAATGAAACTTTATTTTAAGGAAAGTGTATACAACAATTAAACATAATATTACGCAACAAATATAATTAATTACACAACATATGTAATAGTTACACATCTTATGTTTTAATTACATAGTACACATAAACATAGTTACGCACGTCATCCCCCAAAATAATTTGACCTTTATAAAAAGCTGAGATGAAAAAAAATTATATTACTATACTTAAATTAAAAAAAATAAAAAATTAAATTTTACTATATATATATATATATATATATAATTTGACCTATATATATATAGGTCAAATTATATATATGCGAGAAGTGATATTACAGCGAGAAGCGATATATATATATATATATATATATATATATATATATATATATATATATATATAAAGGGGATGGAATATGAAAGAAGGAACTTGAGCATGCCACATTAGGAGCATGGACAATTTTGAAGTGGTATATATATTAGAGGTCATCCATTCTAGGACTACTCCTACATGAACATGTTTAACACTAGAGTTTTTATATGCTTCACAACCAATTAATGCTACGAATCTTTTTTGTTCATGACCGATGCACGATTTGCCTAGGGCATACAATTGATCATGTTAGTCTTCTATATGTATCGTTACACTGCTACTCAGTTACTACCGATAGTACTTGAAGTTGTCGCTAATGGTTGGTACTAAGTAGGTTACTTTTGGTGGCTGCCTCAATGATAACTTGTTGCCATTAATATATTTACTGCTGGAGCATTTACTGATTGTAATATACTAACCGGGTTGTTATGAATACTTTTTTATAAATATTATAATACGATAGATGCTAAGCTCATAGGGAATACCAGGTCTCAAATATCATTAACACATTTTGGGCCTAATAATTGCGGATGAAAGGATCACTTATTTTATTGTTAAGCGTGTCCAAGTCAAAGTTAAAACTCTTTCATGTAGAAAACTTAAACTTAGGTAGGATGCTGATACAAGAGGTCGAATGTCAAAAATAATACCACACGAAGGTAGCGTTAAAGATAGTGGTATGAAATACTTCATGTTAATGTAATTTTTATTTACATTTCTTACACTTAGTTTTGTAAATGGCTCGCTTAAGTGTCAAAGCCAGTCATGAGGATTCAAGTGTCATGCACAAGCTAGGAAAATAAAAGGCCCTTAGGCTTTAATGAACTATAATTTTCTTAAGCGATGATTAATGCTATAGCAATAAACATAGTAAAACATAGTATTAGCTATGAGGTTTTAATGTTTTATATACAGAGCCAGTAAGTTTTTCAATTTTTATTTTAATATATATATATATATATATGTATATATATTTAGTGACCCGGAAAATGTGCCAAGGAAGGGAGTCACGCTCGGCCTTGCCCACGCCCGCCCCTGTTAAGTACAGACCCAGTTATAACTAACAAAGGACATCCTATACTATGATACAATTACAATACAACCCCTATAATATTTGATACCTAAGAAGATGTATATTAATTAAGTATAAGGGTGAAATTAAAACTAAAGAAAAAGATGGAGATGTCAATGTTGCCACATGACACTTTCGAAGAAAGTTACCATTTACATTAAACTTTCAAAGGTCTGTTTTGTATGAGATAATAAAATAAACAAAGGAATTGAATGCATGAAGAAAATAGAATGAACTATGAAATGAAATAGAACATTATCATTCTCAAGGGCGAGGCATAGAAAGGACACCCCTCCCCCCAGGAAATAGGGTTCGTGACTTTTGACCCCTCCTATATAAAAGTCTAAGTTTCGCCACTGATCATTCCATTGTATTGTTGGTTAACCTGCAGGAATATTATTTAGGTCAAATAAGATTACTTGTGTAGTAGTTGATTTCATTTTAGTGATCAACCAAGTATTCTTTTCCATTTCCTTAGAATAATGGACTATCCCATTATGCTTATTGTTGATGTGTATCAAATACCTAAATGTTATTACCGGAATATAAATTAGTGGTGGTAGCTGGCTCTAATATAATGCATATAAAATTTATTGTTGATTCGCTACATCCTTGTCATTTTTATAACAATTTGGTCTTTTGTATGATGTATGTGAATCTTTGGGACTTTTTTAATTTCAATATGATTCTGACGGGCAACGTGGCTTGCATTAAAAGAGCTAAAAAGAGTTGTAATATAAAATTACACAAAGTAAAAAAAACGACTGGTAAACCGACCGTACAACGATCGTTTATTTAAAAAAAAACGACATAACAAGAAACATATATTACATTAATTTAAACTAACAAATATAAACAAATTGTCCTGTTTTTGTTCATTTGTTTTCTTAAATGTTTGTTTATAATCGCTCATCAATGTTTATAAAATGCCATCTACATGTAAAAATGATTTATGAATCAATCGTAAGTCAACTCATCTTCAATCGTACGTCCAACGTAGCTGCCAATATTTTATCTCATCCCATAGTTTGAAACCCTAAATTTTATCAATGATTCTTACCCCCCCCCCCCCTCACATAATATCGATACGTGTCATCAGAATATCCATCCTCTTACCGTCTTACGGTTGCATGCTTAAGGTGAGCACGTCATGGCATGTCATCACGCGTCTTAAATCTTGTTCATTGTTTGTAACCGTAATAAAAATTGAACAAAGATAAACTAACAATAATCTTGAAATTTACAATTGGGAAAATTAAAACCTAATAATCGACTTATATATAGTCGATGTATCAGATCTGTCAGTCGACTGAAATCAACGCCCTAGTCTAAAAGGACGTAATATATGTAGTTACTAGGTTTACTTAATAATTATTGGCACAACCACCCAAAACTATTTACACAATAAACTCCAAAATATACATTCTATTAATTTACATATTTGACATAGAGACTTTAACTAAGTGAATTATCAGGATTATCCCAATCATCATGATTATTTTATAGTGATAGAATTTGACTGTTGGTAATGCATTTGTTAGAATGCACGGTCCTAGTGATGAATTTACATGCATTTCTTACATGTAAAAAAATAATTAAAAATGAATCATTTTAATTACATGTAGAAGTCACCTTATAATTTTTATAAATAAGTTAAAAAATTCGTTTTTACAAATTTAAGTATTCTTATTGGAATATTTTATATGCAAAAACTCTAAAAATATTGAAACTATGAAACTATTTATTTACCTATGAAATAGAGTTTTATATATTGTATATATATATATGTAAAAGATATGATTCCTCAATTATTCACTCTTTTTATTTTTTAGCTTTCGTTTGAAAATTGAAACCTGCCCCTCGTGTGTATATATATAATAAGTAATATAATATATATAATATTAGTGTAAACTGTTTCTTTAGACATCATGCTTCTTCTGCTTTTGTTCTGGCTTTCTTGTCTGTAGCTCATGTTGGTAGTTACTTTTGGTTCCAAGGAATATAAACACTCCAAACGTTAATTAACTGAAATTCGAGTCTAAAACGGAATTTACTTTTAACTTCTTATGAATCATTATTAAACCCTATTCAAAAACCATCTTTAAACTATTCAAGTAAGAATAATATTCAGTCATACTCAAATAATATAAAGTCATAATCACTAATTTCCACTTTTAACATTTAAGCCCTTCAAAAAACCTACAACCACACACATGACACAATTTACAATCTCAAGTACATTATTTAAAGTTACAAGAACCCTAATCAGACTCAAAGATCTGAAAAAAATGTACTAATGATCCATATTTTCTATGCATCAATTACATACAATATAGATCTATTATGTGTGTGCATATATATATACACTTGTGGTTGGATCAAATTACGTAATTACTCTACCAGTATATATAATTAATCTACTTAATTATCATGTTTAGCACGTTAATTTCATTTGTACGTTAACCTTCCTCTATATACTTAGACTACAATGAAAAAAATAATGATAAACCTAACAAATTTATATAAATAATTAATAATGTTAAATCATCATCAATAGACTAGCATAATTTATATAAAGTTACCCTAGCTAATTTATATAAACCTAAGTAACTATAATAATCAATATATAACGATAAAACGTTATCAATAGACTAACACAGGGCCGCCTTCAAGTATCGTTAAACTTTCAATCTCGGGGTCTTGTATTGATTTAATTTAAAAGAAACAAGACATGTAAAAGAAGTTAATCTACCAAATTATACATAGTCCTTATTGTTTTGGAACTAAAGATCAAACCGAAAATCAGAACTCACTGTTCGGTTTTTGTTTGGAAGCCTTTGCTTTTCAACTTACATTCCAAGGCTACTAGTGACAAAGAACACAAAGGGTTCACAGCTTTTGACCCTTTCAAATGTGGAAAGTTAACCATAGCTCGCGAACCACGAATCTTGAAAGCCGCTTGATCGTAAGCCAATGCGGCTTCTTCAGGCTTCGAGAACGTCCCAAGCCAAATCCGAGCCCCTTTTTTCGAGGGGTTCTTTATCTCGGCCGCAAACTTTCCCCACGGCCGTCGTCTCACGCCTCGAAAGCGTCTCCAATCTTTACTTCTTTGGTCATTTTTTTTTACTTTTTCGACTTTTCCTAGCGAAAAGTCGACTTTAAACCGCGGTTTCTCTGTCGTAACCGGAGAACTTGGACTGTGAAGTGATGGACCACCTTCCCAATTTGTGAGTTGGAACATATTCACTGAATGGGACTAAGTGTAGCTTTGGCTCGGGCTATGACTTTGAGTAGACTCACTACATGTACTCATTAAACAATTATCTTGAAAATAAGGGTTGATCATATTATTATTATTATTATTATTATTATTATTATTATTATTATTATTATTATTATTTATACTAGGACTTATTACAGAAGTAAGAGAATCAACAAATAAGTCGACACAAAACGTCGGTTCGATCGATTTCTCAACCGAAAAGGGGCTAGTGAAGCTTGAGCTCCTGCTGAAATGTGGTTCAACATCTAAGGGAGTTTCAGTCACCGGTGTTGGACTCGTGATATCGGGATCTTCGAGAAGGTATTTTCGAACAAATTCAAGCATAGCAGAATCAGAATCCGATATGCTTTCGGACATTTTCGATATCAATATGTTGTTTTGTGATCAAAAGTTATATAAAGGTTTTCTAGAGGTTGTGTTTGATGTGTTGAAAAGAATGTTTTGAGGTGCTTGTTGGCTAGGGGACTTCTATTTATAGCCAATAAATAAATATTACTTTTCCACCTCGTTCAAATTAGTTAGCTTATAAAAAGCATTTAATCATTATCTTATTAAGATTTTTAATGATACCCTAAATGTACATTGTAGCAACATAATTTTGATTATTCAATTCATATATTAGATAATGTTTTTTTAGTGGTGAATATTTGATTAGAAAATATTAAGAAATTAAAGTACAATGCTGAGAAGACTAACTAAAATCCTTAAAACTTATGTAAATTATCGCGTGTTATTGTGTAATTATTTAAGCTGAATAATGTTGTACGATCTATCCATATTAATCTTTCCTTGTCTCATATTTCAAACCAAATGTTACGAGATTGGGAACTATGTTGTCTTACATTCCCTTATCTACAAGACTAACTAAACTCTTTTTGATGGATTGGTAAAATATAATCCATATCGTATCTTAAGGACATCAAAATATATGTTTTACTCCATACCAATCTCCTTACTAGACTAGACACGGGACATATCTTGTCAATTAACTTAACTAAATTTGAAAATTGGCTAATAAATTTTAAAAGTGAACATTTGTAATGAGACAAACAAAAAAGGAAATATTGACACTTTTAATAGGACGGAGGGAGTATTATGATATTGTTGTTTTACAAAGATCACATGAGCTAATTATAACGTATATATATCTTTCTTTTTGTGATAATCACTCAGCTGATCATACCATGTTTGATCTGACTACTTTTAGACTATATGTAGAAATGGTAACATCATATAATATTTTTTTGATAGCTGATACAGGGTTCTCTATCACTTGACATTATTAGAGGGTTCCACCACTCTAATGTTTCTCCTTTGAACATTTGTGATGTATACTAACTCTTCTATTTTTTGGTGCATTTACTAATAATCACAATCGACTCCATCTCTTCCAACCAACGGAGTGCAACTGTGGTACCATTGTTGCCATAAAATTCTATTGTTCCATATGTCTTAAAAATATTTAAAATCATATATGCCCGGTCAAGATGTTCCTCTTGTGTTTGCGGTATGTGTTAGATAACAATTGTCAATATTTTATGTATTTTTTACTTTTGGTATATATCTCCTAAATTTGGTCATCTCCTAAAGTCTAGGAAGTTTGTTATTATTCCTTGTATATATATTATTGTTAATAGAGAATTCCATTTGTGTGGTTGCATATCAAATCTTTTTATGGTATCAGCCAATTAACCTATTCTATACTGCCGCCACCCTTCTTCTACCCTGCCCTCCTCTTCCTCTCTGCCATGGCTTCTTCCTCATCCGATCAACCTCTTTCAATGAACACCCTATTGCACCTTATACCCGTTAAACTATCCTCCACAAATTACCTTGTCTGGAAGAGTCACGTGACACCCGTGTTCGCGTATCAGAAACTCTTAACTCTCGTGGATGGCTCTTCCCCAAAACCTACGACCACTATTGTTCAAGACAACAAGGTTATCGCCAATCCTGAATTCGCCTTGTGGACAGAACAAGATCAACGTGCCACGATTCTTCTGAACTCGTCCCTTTCGGAAGAAGCGGCTTGTGAAGTGCTCGGCTTATCCACAGCCAGAGACATATGGCTAGCTTTGGAAAACACCTATAGCAATACCTCCATCGAACGAGCATATACTCTTCGGGACTCTCTTCGCCAGTTAACTAAAGGTACTTCCTCCGTCGCCGATTACGGTCGAAAATATAAATCCTTTTGTGATCAATTAGTCGCAATCGGTCAGCCTGTTCACGAGATGGACAAACTACATGGTTTCTTTATGGTCTCGGTCCGTCCTTTGAGTCGTTTTCCGTTACCATTAAAGCTATTAAACCTGTTCCGGCCTTCCGCGATCTCATCTCTCAAGCCGAGAGTCATTAAATATTCTTGCGGACCCTTCATGGAACCACCACACCTGCTGCTGCTTTTCAATCAGAGCACGACCGACCTTCCTCTTATTCAGGTCGTGGTTGTGGAAACTCTAACTATCGTGGAGGTGGTTCAAGAAATTCACGTGGAGGCCGCGACCGTGGCTCTAGTAGTCGAACACCACGGTGCCAACTTTGCAGTGCATATAGCCACTTTGCAATCAACTGCCCAACCTACACCTTCTCGGCTCGTTCACCTAACACCGAAGAAGACATTGCTAAAGCGTTCCACGCTCAATGCCATGTCACTCACGACACTCCGGATTAGAATGTCGACTCGGGAGCGACTGCTCATATGACTCCCGACACTGCAAATCTTCAGCATACTCACCACCAACAAGGTAATATGCATGTTATCTTTGGTAACGGGTCCTCTCTTCATGTTACAAATATTGGTACAACATTCATTAATGACTGTTTGCCCCTTCGTGATGTTTTAGTTGTTCCAAATCTCACTAAACGTTTACTCTCTATCAGTAAGCTTACCTCTGATCTTCCTGTTGATGTTTTATTGTCTCACCCTTTTTTTACTATTCAGGACCGTCACACAAAGCAGGTTCTGGCTAAAGGGCATTGTGAGAACGGACTATACGTGCTAAAAGAAGGACCCCGAGCTTTTATTTCTAAACATAGTACTTTAAATAAAGTTTCTTTTGAAACATGGCATACTCGCCTTGGACATGTTTCGTTCGATGTTATTTCTTTGCTACATAGACTTTGTTTTTTATCTGTTACTTCGTTGTTGCCTAAACCCATTATTTGCAAGTCTTGTCAATTGTCCAAGTGTCATAAATTGTCCTTTGAACTTAACCCCAAATGGTCATTACATCCGTTAGATTTAGTCCATTGTGACTTGTGGGGTCCATCACCCATTGAATCGGTTAACGGTTATCGCTATTACGTCATCTTTGTTGATGATTATTCCCGCTTTACATGGCTTTATCCACTTAAAACTAAAACCAGTTTTTACCCGATTCTTGAGGCCTTTATTAAGTTGGCGGTAACCCAATGTTCTAGAAAGATTAAAATTTTTCAATCCGATGGTGGCCCGGAATTTCTAAATCATATGGTCAAACAAATTTTTCAAAACAATGGCACTTTTCATCGTGTCTCATGCCCATACACACCCGAGCAAAATGGCTGTGCCGAAAGCAAACACCGACATATTGTTGAAACGAACTCGCAATGCTCTTCAACGCCCATGTTCTGGCTCACTATTGGACGGACGCCTTTGCTTCGGCCACTTATATCATAAACCGGTTACCCACAAAAATACTCGATAACAAATCTCCATTTGAGTTAATATACTCACAAGCTCCCACCTATGCTAACTTTCGCACCTTCGGTTGCCAAGTTTTCCCGTATCTCCGAAATTACTCTCCTCACAAGCTTTCCTCGAGGAGCTTACCGTGTGTTTTTATTGGGTGTAGCACTCAATACAAAGGGTACCGATGTCTTGATCCCTCTACATCTTGGATTTACATTACCCGGCATGCGCGTTTCAATGAGTCCGTCTTCCCTTTTGAAGGCATTAAATCCCCTTCAATTCCAACAACTTTGGACCTTTCGAGTTTTCTTGATGATTTTCCCGACCCAACTAATTCACCCGTGAATTATATTCCCGTTCCAACCACTAGTTCCACACCTCCAATCCAACCCCAAACTCATCCTACTCCATGTTCCCTTTGCCCTCCACCTACTTCTCACACTCCCCCACCCAATCCTACCAACCCACCACAAGATCCTCCCACACCAGCCCATCAATCCCCACCTCCTAATTTAGCTGATCCCTCCCCAGCCATCACACCACAAAATACACCAGATTCAACCCCGCCACCCTCTCTTGTCCAACCACCACCCGTCACTCCTGAAATACCCGTTAACATCACCCACCAACAGCCCGTCAATCAACACCGTATGGTTACTCGTGCAAAAGCGGGTATATTTAAACCGAAACACCAAGCTGACCTGGCCTCTTTATCGACTAGTGGGCTACACACAGCTCTCTATGCTGAATCCTTACCGAAAGGGGTTAAGACGGCCGCTAAAAATTCTCTTTGGATGGCGGCCATGAATGAGGAACTGGATGCTTTAAAGCTAAATGATACATGGACTCTTGTTTCGCAACTAGCTCATGCAAATGTTGTTGGATCAAAATGGGTATATCGGATTAAATACAAGTCAGATGGCTCGATTGAACGCTATAAAGCCCGTCTTGTGGCTCAAGGGTACTCTCAAATTCCCGGATTAGACTATTCTTACACGTTTAGTCCGGTGGTTAAAGCCTCAACTGTCCGTATCGTGCTATCACTTGCTGTTATAAAAAAATGGGTCTTGCATCAATTGGATGTCAAGAATGCCTTCTTGAATGGGTATCTAACCGAAACGGTTTTTATGGAGCAGCCACCCAGGTTTGTTAATGGAAATTATCCAAACCACGTTTGTAAGCTCAACAAAGCCCTATACGGCTTAAAGCAAGCTCCAAGAGTGTGGTTTCAACACCTAAGCTCCTTTCTTTTCGCCTTTGGTTTCACATGTAGTCGTGCGGATACATCTTTATTTGTTTGCAAACAGGGCGCTCACTTAATGTATCTGTTGGTCTATGTGGACGATCTAATCCTTACCGGAAATTGTAAGGATATTATCCAGGTTTTTGTGGATCGGCTAAACAAGGAATTTGCAATTAAAGATCTTGGAAATCTAAGCTATTTTTTTGGTCTTGAAGTGGCTTACACTACTGATGGTCTGTTTTTATCCCAAACAAAGTATGCCACAGACAACCTTCAACGTTCGGAATTGATTCACGCCAAACCGGCCACCACCCCTCTTGCTCCTTATAAGTCCTTCACCTCGGATGGTGAGCCATTTACGGATGCAACTCTTTATCGATCCCTGGTTGGAGCTTTACAGTACTTGACAATAACCAGACCAGATTTATCATATGCGGTGAATCTAGTCAGTCAATTCCTTCAGGCCCATACTGTTGATCACTTTCAGGCTGTTAAACGAATCATTCGCTATGTTAAAGGCACGGTTTCATTTGGTCTACACTTTTCTCGTCCTCAAAAAAACCTTATTCTTGGATATTCAGATGCTGATTGGGCGAGGTGTATTGAAACTAGACGATCCACCTATGGTTACTCCTTTTTTCTCGGTGGCAATCTTGTTTCTTGGAGTGCCAAGAAGCAACCCACGGTCTCTAGATCCAGTTGTGAGTCCGAGTACCGTGCCATGGCAAATACTGCTGCTGAAATTGTCTGGATTACTCATCTTTTACGTGAGCTCTACGCATTGTCACCTAATAGGCCAACATTACTTTGTGATAACAAGAGTGCATTGTTCATGTCGCAAAATCCGGTCTCTCATAAACGAGCGAAACACATCGATTTGGATTACCACTTTGTCAGGGAACTAGTTAACTCGGGAAAGTTGTATACGAAGTTTGTGCCTACCAATATTCAAGTGGCGGATATATTCACTAAAAGTCTTCCGCGTGCCTCTTTTGAGACGTTTCGATCCATGTTGCGCCTTGGTACACCGCCTTGCAGATTGAAGGGGGTGTTAGATAACAATTGTCAATATTTTATGTATCTTTTACTTTTGGTATATATCTCTGTAAGGCCCCGTTCCCGGTAGCCCTACTTTAGCGTCGGATTTACTCATAAACACAGTTCTACAAATCAGAGTTTATTAAAACTTTTCGCGAAATATAAAACATCAATCATTCGTTACAAAACATTAAATATTTTCCTTGATACCATAACACAAAACATTATATTTAAAACATCATTTCTTCTATCTTCAGATGCCAGCCGTTCAATCCATGCCATGTGTCATCCTCATGCTAACTCTATAATCAGCTCACCTGCGTGCATACTAAAAGTCAGCTACGCTGAGTGAGTTCTAGTTAATCAAGCAACTTATCATACAACCACTACATGCATCATATATGTATCGAAAGACACGTAGCCTACTATCATACCTGCTCACCTTACCACTTAACCTCTTGTTCACCCCTACCACTTAGCCACTTTAATAACGAATAACGTTATGCCACTTTGATAACGTAATAACGTTATGCCACTTTGCCACTTTAATAACGAAGTCACGTATAGGCTTACCCTACCACGTACTATCGTCATGCCACTAACACTCTTACTAGACTCTCGCCACTTCTAATACACTCTACCTCTACTTGTCTACATCACACTTCATTTCATTACATCATTTACATAATAACCAAGTTACATCATAACATTTACACACACTAATAACCACTTGACAATCACTATCCTTGGCGATACGTGCAATATCCGAAGATCGTTCACGCACCGACAAACATTATATAATAGCTACCTCGTATAACCTCTATAGAATACACTTACCACTTAAGGTAAGTGTATTCACACTTTACATCGAGTATGCACACAACCCCGAAAACATAACAAGGAAATGTGGCTAGAAACTCACCTGAACTCTGCTTCTTTCTCCAATAGTTAATCCCTTCTTCAACTGAGCTCGGCTGACTGTATAAGTTACACGTATCAATACTCATCTGATCTTAATCTAACGACCTAGTGTTAGATTACTTCTACTTAGCATTTTAATGGTTTCCCCTTAATTTTAACTTTATTGTATTTTATCTCTTTAGTCCTTACAGTGAAAACCATCACGTATGTACACATATATGTCTACATATACAAGTCGCCATGTATCCGGGTCTCAATATAAGCGAACTTAGATATAAGCGAACTTAGATTTAAGCGAACTTAGATTTAAGCGAACTTAGATATAAGCGAACTTAGATTTAAGCGAACTTAGATATAAGAGAACTTAATGTAGGCGAACTTATCCGTAGGCGAACTTAACATGCAGCAGCGAACTTATATGTGGCGAACTTGAAGCAAGCGAACTTAAGCAGCGAAGTTAACAGCAGCAGCTACGGGTTCTTTCTCAACCCCCATAATCATCTTCGTTTTAACGTGTAACCCATAGATATGATATTAACCAACCCCGTGAACATTCCCCTTATCGATATCGGGTAAAACTCGGCCCGGAAAAGTATAAAGTTTGGACCTTTAAGCTAAAAACGTTTAATACTAGATCTAAAGTTTATTTTAAACGAGCCATTCATAACCATGAGTTCGTTAAGTCCATTTTAATCTTCAAGTTTGCAACTTTACGATTTTTCTAGACCCGAGTTATCATCCTACCAACTTTCATGTAAATCCGTTCATGAAAAGTAAACATTTTTAACGAAAACGTACCTTTGATGTTTATATTCGAATCACTCGAATAAACCAAAACCATATCAAACGAACTCGGATTTGAGTGATTCAAGCGGCCACGGAATCGTCTCTCCCCGCTCTACAAACCCATCAGCTCTCCTTCGCCGGAAACTGAAGCTACAGTCGCCGGAAAAGTTGAACAGTGGCCGGAATCGTCATTATTGAGATGCTACGGTTTTGATAATAAAAATTAGACTTCCCAACCTCTGATCGAAGATCTGATCGGTTAAAATCTTCATTATTATGTCATTAATACTCAGTTAAAATTTGAGACCGATCCGACGGCTAGATCTCCAGGAATCATTGTGTCTTTGTGGGTGGTTTTCTCAAAAACGGGAATTGAGTTAAGTGTGTGTTTTGATGTTGGAGGCTATGGTGTAGAGATGTATGAAAATGGAAAGGATTAGGGTTTTAAGGGGTATTTATACTCCCTTAAGCCCATGGACCTAAGACCCATCTTTCCTTTTTGTTCCATAGTTAACTCCATCTAATTAGCCTACTTATCCTTCAATCCTTATTATTTTATTAATTCTCTACTAACTCAAGTAAACTTTTCCATCCTAAATAAATAATATATTAAATATTATTTTTAGAAATTTCGGGAAGTTACAAGTCTTCCCTCCTTAAAGAGGTTTCGTCCCCGAAACATAGCTTATTCCTTGTAAAAAGAACACTTCTTATATTCATGCACTTTATTGAATCGTCTTTGCTTTCTGGGTCATCCTTCTTACTCCTGACTAGTAGTCACTGGGCGGTGTTCATGTGTTTTAGCTATTAAGGTAGCTTATCCATGAGGCCCTCGATGTACCAAGTCTCGTATTGTCCTTCCAAGGGCTTCCTTTGATGCTTTGGTGACAATTTGGCAACTCTCTTAGTGTATCTGACGACAAGCTCAAAGCGTGATCCTTCTTCATTACTCCATACAGTCTGAGTCCTACTACTTTCGTATATCGCTCTGCTACACATTCTTCAAAAGGGTGTCTGGTTGACACGTGTCTTACCACATCGTCCAGTACGTCATCCTCGTGCTCGCCTCTTTTGTAGCAGTCATCTATCTTATCTCTAAGGAAACACAAACGTTATCACTCTAGGAATTATTTAGCACATGATTCGTAAGGTAAGTAGTTAATGATGTTGATCAAGTGTAATTAACTATTTGCATTACTCCTCAGGTTCTACATACCTCCCTTTGTGATTTCACTTGTGCTAGTTTCTACTTTTAAACAATTAATCAATCAAACAATCAAGAAATCCTATCCCTAACCTGCATATATACTTCCTTTAACAATTAAGCAAACATCCTTATACATTATTTAACATACTTTGCCATTACTGAGCTTGCTTGAGTGACACATGGCTATCTTGAACTGGCATCTATTTATCTTTTCTCACTTAAATTCCATTCTCTGTTCGAGTCTAAGCATGTAGGATGCTTAAATCTCTCGAACTTTGCTCTGATACCAACTTGTAAGGCCCCGTTCCCGGTAGCCCTACTTTAGCGTCGGATTTACTCATAAACACAGTTCTACAAATAAGAGTTTATTAAAACTTTTTGCGGAACATAAAACATCAATTATTCGTTACAAAACATTAAATATTTTCCTTGATACCATAACACAAAACATTATATTTAAAACATCATTTCTTCTATCTTCAGATGTCAGCCATTCAATCCATGCCATGTGTCATCCTCATGCTAACTTTATAATCAGCTCACCTGCGTGCATACTAAAAGTCAGCTACGCTAAGTGAGTTCTAGTTAATCAAGCAACTTATCATACAACCACTACATGCATCATATATGTATCCGAAGACACGTAGCCTACTATCATACCTGCTCACCTTACCACTTAACCTCTTGTTCACCCCAACCACTTAACCACTTTAATAACGAATAACGTTATGCCACTTTGATAACGTAATAACGTAATAACGTTATACCACTTTGCCACTTTAATAACGAAGTCACATATAGGCTTACCCTGCCACGTACTATCGTCATGCCACTAACACTCTTACTAGACTCTCGCCACTTCTAACACACTCTACCTCTACTTGTCTACATCACACTTCATTTCATTACATCATTTACATAATAACCAAGTTACATCATAACATTTACACACACTAATAACCACTTGACAATCACTATCCTTGGCGATACGTGCAATATCCGAAGATCGTTCACGCACCGACAAACATTATATTAATAGCTACCTCGTATAACCTCTATAGCATACACTTACCAATTAAGGTAAGTGTATTCACACTTCACATCGAGTATGCACACAACCCAGAAAAAAAAACAAGGAAATGGGCTAGAAACTCACCTGAACTCTGCTTCTTTCTCCAATAGTTAATCCCTTCTTCAACTGAGCTCGGCTGACTGTATAAGTTACATGTATCAATACTCATCTGATCTTAATCTAACGACCTAGTGTTAGATTACTTCTACTTAGCATTTTAATGGTTTCCCCTTAATTTTAACTTTATTGTATTTTATCTCTTTAGTCCTTACAGTGAAAACCATCACGTATGTACACATATATGTCCACATATACAAGTCGCCATGTATCCGGGTCTCAATATGAGCGAACTTAGATATAAGCGAACTTAGATTTAAGCGAACTTAGATTTAAGTGAACTTAGATATAAGCGAACTTAGATTTAAGCGAACTTAGATATAAGAGAACTTAATGTAGGCGAACTTATCCGTAGGCGAATTTAACATGCAGCAGCGAACTTATATGTGGCGAACTTGAAGCAAGCGAAGTTAACAGCAGCAGCTACGGGTTCTTTCTCAACCCCCATAATCATCTTCGTTTTAACATGTAACCCATATATATGATATTAACCAACCCCGTGAACATTCCCCTTATCGATATCGGGTAAAACTCGGCCCTGAAAAGTAAAGTTTGGACCTTTAAGCTAAAAATGTTTAATACTAGATCTAAAGTTTATTTTAAGCGAGCCGTTCATAACCATGAGTTCGTTAAGTCCATTTTAATCTTCAAGTTTGCGACTTTACGATTTGTCTAGACCCGAGCTATCATCCTACCAACTTTCATGTAAATCCGTTCATGAAAAGTAAACATTTTTAACGAAAACGTACCTTTGATGTTTATATTCGAATCACTCGAATAGACCAAAACCATATCAAACGAACTCGGATTTGAGTGATTCAAGCGGCCACGGAATCGTCTCTCCCCGATCTACAAACCCATCAGCTCTCCTTTGCCGGAAACCGACGCTATAGTCGCCGGAAAAGTTGAACAGTGGCCGGAATCGTCATTATTGAGATGCTACTGTTTTGATAATAAAAATTAGACTTCCCAACCTCTGATCGAAGATATGATTGGTTAAAATATTCATTATTATGCCATTAACACTCAGTTAAAATTTGAGACCGATCCGACGGCTAGATCTACAGGAATCGTTGTGTCTTTGTTGGTGGTTTTCTCAAAAACGGGAATTGAGTTAAGTGTGTGTTTTGATGTTGGAGGCTATGGTGTAGAGATGTATGAAAATGGAAAGGATTAGGGTTTTAAGGGGTATTTATACTCCCTTAAGCCCATGGACCTAAGGCCCATCTTGAGACATTATGCCATTAACACTCAGTTAAAATTTGAGACCGCTCCGACGGCTAGATCTACGGGAATCGTTGTGTCTTTGTTGGTGGTTTTCTCAAAAACGGGAATTGAGTTAAGTGTGTGTTTTGATGTTGGAGGCTATGGTGTAGAGATGTATGAAAATGGAAAGGATTAGGGTTTTAAGGGGTATTTATACTCCCTTAAGCCCATGGACCTAAGGCCCATCTTTCCTTTTTGGTCTATAATTAACTCCATCTAATTAGCCTACTTATCCTTCCATCCTTATTATTTTATTAATTCTCTACTAACTCAAGTAAACTTTTCCATTATAAATAAATAATATATTAAATATTATTTTTAGAAATTTCAGGATGTTACAATCTCTTAAATTTGGCCATCTCCTAAAGTCTAGGAAGTTTGTTATTATTCCTTGTATATATATTATTGTTAATAGAGAATTCCATTTGTGTGGTTGCATATAAAATCTTTTCAGTATGAAACTGGGATATCCATACCATGGTGGTGGATCTCTGTAACACATCATAACAATATCATAGTGATTTCTTGAATATGGTGGTGGGGAACTTGCTTTCAAAAGGTAGGTTATAAAATGCTTCGACAGGTGCTTCTTGCTGCCGAATTTCATCATCCTGCTCATATATTATGGGAACAACACCGATATAAGGTAGAAAATTGCCTGATGGTCCATAAATATCATTGTTTTATGAGCTATAGTGAGAGGGCATGTGAAATGATGGTTCATGAGAATTGGAATCTTTTAAACATTCACACTTCATGTTATTCTTTATGTATGGACATTCACACTCATCATCACTTTACTCTTCAGGTGTCTCTTTATGGGGATATATATCCCGGTGAAGTCATAGTAATTCCATCTGATGATTCTTCCCTTGAATCTTCTTCTGGTTCTTCCCTTATGATTTCCTTCGGATTTTCTTCCATATCATTCTCATTAAAAGTAAAGTTTTCAATTGGATTAAATAACTCTAATCTTTGGCCTCCTTGATGGGCCTGCTTCACTACTGGATATGTCGGGGTCATATTGAGGAGTTCCGAAATGCCATTGGTTCTGATCTGAATGGCACTTCATCCAGATGGAACCGTTGGATACTGGTTTTTTATTATTGCTTTGCACTTATATTTCATTTGATGGGTGGTAATATAAAATTTTTGTTAAAAGTTCTTTCTTAACTCGTATTGCCTCTAGTTCCTTGGGAATATAATGTGAGGGATTACGACCTCCTGAAGAACCACTAGAAATCTAAATGGGCATTTGTTGGGTACATGGAAAGTATACTGGTTGTTCCTTATTTGCTCGATAAAATGATCACAGTTGAAGAAATCTGTGAAATAACTGTTTTCGATTTCATCTGATGTCGGAAGAGGGTTTCGATTTGAGCGAGAAGCCATATTTCTCCAAAGACCATAATAATCAACATATCAATTAATAGGAAAAAATACCAACCTATCTTATCATTATATATATATATAATAGCATTATATTAAAACTTATCTATGATCTAAGCTTAGTATATTAAACACTTAATTTGCTAAGATCGATAACTCTGATACCATCATGTCACACCCCAACTTAGGGCCTAGGAGTGTGACCAATAGTTATTACATGTTTTATAAATTCATTAGACTTTAAGGTTTTAAAATCAGAAGTCTTCTGATAAACATACTATGTTTCAAAAGTCAGGAATTAAATACCCGATACAGTTAGAAAGGAGTTTAATTGACAAAACCATAATTTATATTATGTATAATAGGGATGAGCTCGGTACCGGCGAAATTTGCAAATTCTTGTTACCGGTATCGAAATATTCGGTTCGGTACCGAGATAATACTGGTACCGAAGGTAAAAAGTCTGGAAATACCGGTACCGTCCCGTCCCGTACCGGTATTTTCATGTTGATTATCATTTAAGTACGAGTCCCTAATCATTAACAAACTAACCGGTAACCCGATTAACAACCGAACATTCTTATTCAATGTTTCCAGTATAGTTTCATCATGGTTTCAAGTTCATTAATATATCCACTATTTATTTTAGCTAAGTTGTTTATCGTTTCAAGTCGGATCTGTTCGTTTATCGTTCGAGCTTCATTTATTTATCTATTTATTTCTCGGTTCATCAATCGAGGTGAGTACTTTCATACCCCTTTTTCCATCTTTCGTTTTGGGGTGACATTTCATACTTATTAAACTAAATGCTTTATTTACTTGAATCTTAAACCCACAAACATGATTGTATATTTAACTTGAATAAATGCTTGATTTGGTGTTCTATGCTTACATGATTATGTGCTTATGTGTTTTATCGCTTTTGGATGGTGGAACTATAAATCCTAGACCATTTGGCAACCCCTCTTGGCAAGGTGTCGTTAACGTAATGCAATTAATGATAACTATAAAATCCTAAACTTTCGGCATCCCCTTATAGTTGGGTGTCGCTAACTTGTTAGCGATAACTATGTTTACAGCTTTTGGATTGTGGAACTATAAATCCTAGACCATTTGGCAACCCCTCTTGGCAAGGTATCGTTAACGTAATGCAATTAACGATAACTATAAAATCCTAAACTATTTGGCATCCCCTTATAGTTGGGTGTCGCTAACTTGTTTAGCGATAACTATTTTATCCAAGTTTATAGCTTTTATTTATTGTCTTGTATACAAGTTTTGTGGCTTTTTATTACTATATACTTATATGTTCAAAATTTTGAATTGCTCACCAACCTTTGTGTTGACAAACTTACAGGTTTGACTTTTGTTGACTCGAGGACTTGATGAAACGTTACCAAGACTATTAGGATATTAGTAAAACGAACAATATAATTGCTACTTGTATTCACTTTTTGTGTGGATGAGATGTGTTGATTATTGATTTGTTGAAATAAAAATGAGTTGAATAAATATTGTCACTTTAAATAGTGTCTTGTGTATTTGTCCAATCACGTTGCACCCCCGGCATATTCCTCCTTTGGTCGGGGTGTGACAGATTGGTATCAGAGCCACAAGACTATAGGATAGGTGGTTAGACGTAACGACCTAGTATAGTCTTTACTTTAAGGTCCTTATACGTGTTTCCTATACGTGTTTACCCTACTTGATTGTTCAATACACTTGTTTAGTTATATACTTATTTATTTATCAAATCATAAATATACACATACACACACTTTCATAGTATTCCAAGGTATCCTTATCTTAAAACGCAAAAACATTAGTTTTTATTGTGTTTTATGGATCACGAGCTTAACTTGGATCCCGTTGTTTCAAATATCCTTAAAGATTGTCTCATAAGAGATAACCACTTTAAGTAGTCGAATGCGAGCGTTCCACCCGCCATCCTAATTTTCGGTGTTAAAACAATAGAACTACGGTGATTTCGTGGACTAGTGTTTTGACATGACGTTGTATTCTGATTTATTGTTTTTGTTACAATCGTTATTTGAGTCGAAGACATGAAAAAGACGCGGTGGTACGTGCACATGTTTATACTCCAATATGGTATTTTTGTATTAAAGATTTTTTAGTGTCGGAATATCAAGTCATGGTGGTTCATGCACGATTTTTCCGCCTTTAAATCTTAAAACTTTATTTGTACATTTCAATAACTTAACCATTTTCCCTTTATTTTGTTATAAATCCTTATCACGAGTCCTCATTTATGAATTTTATATTTTTTTTCCTTATTGTTAATAATGTTTTTATATCTCGATTTTATATGGTAAAAAATTTTACACCAATTTTCTCATTTTGATTTCACAATGATTTTTATTGCAATTTCGTTCATTAAAATCTCTTCGTTATAAAAAGTAAAATAAATAAATAAATATATGTATATATAGAGTTTGATCTATTCATAATAATTTTTAACATGCCATTTATTTTCATTAAGACAATTTACAAACGAAATCTTATTATATAAATTTCATCATATTAAGAAGGTTTTATGATAAATTTCACCTCAACTTTTCAAGTAAATCTTCTATTATATAAACTTTAAATTTCTTTTACAAAAAAAAATTGTATAAAATTTCATTTTATAACTATTCCGTTTATTTTGAACGATCCTTTCACAATATTAATTATGTAAACTTTCACGACGTTATAATTATATTACATAATACCCATGGTAGAATTCTCATTACCTAAAATCTATGTTACAACAACTTTCATTATGCAATTTTGCTTCATTATAAATTTTCACAAATAAAACTTGCATCTTATGATACAATTCGTTTTAAATTTCCTATGGTAGTTTCGCTTTGATCTTTCAAGAAAATTCGCAAACTTATAATTTGTAACTTTCTTGAAATCCTCACGCAAAACTTCATAGAAATTTTACTTTAAATACCAAAAATCGTTTACTTGTGATTTCTCGATTTGCAATGCCGGTCAATTTAACTTACTATGATATTCTTCATTACACGATATTAAATAACGAACTTGGTAAAAAAAGAGGGATTTCATTTCGCAACTTTATATTTCCAAAACGACACTCATCATTCAATATTGAGACCTCATAACAAATTTTAACATTCAACTTACGTATTTTAAATTTCCTCATAAGTAAGTAAAAATAAATAAATAAATCTCCCTAAACGCAACCATAAATTCCCAAACACCTGTAACCCATCTCAAACTACCGCCTTAAATCAAACCACCCTTTCTATTTCAAAAGTTTCCCGCGCACTCAAATATTTCCTCAATATGAACGAAACCTAACACATCAACGTCATACCCTCACCTACTCAAACCCCATGCAAAATCCAAGATGTACAACATTAATCCAACAAAAAGCCTTAAATATCGACACCTTTACGTCACGAACACTTATCAAACTCACTACCCAAATACTTCAAAGACACCGACAAACACACCCACAAAATACCATAAACATACAATAACCAAAGCTTACCCAACTATGACTCAAATCCTTCGACCCATGCTATGTCAATTCACCAAACCATATCGCCACACCGTTCACATCCAACCATAGAGTTTGATATCAAAATAGAAACCCAAACACTCCTTACTATATACATGTATAAACCGAATCTAAACCCAAACTAGTCAAGGTCGACTTACCCAACCCATCAACTTACCTGAACTCAAATAAGCAAGCATCATCCTAATAGCCCAACCACTACTCACACAAATCATCTAAGCTTAACCCACTCAAAAGACCTAAACTCAACAAACCCCATCGATTCAACTCAAGAAAAACTCAACTACCCAAGCCGACCTAAACACTCTCACTCAACCCATTCACCGTACGAAGCCTAAGACACCTCCATACACACACGAGCTTCATTTTTCCCTAATTTTTTTTATGTATATACACACACACACACACACACACACAAGTAGTGTACGTATAACAATCTCATGTGTTCAAATAATCACTTTTAAATTATATAAAATAGTAATAATAAAAATGATAATAATGGTTTACGTGCCATGCTCGTATGTTATGAAGCATTTTTTTTAAATATATATACATATATATGGTATTGTCGTGACAACAAATTTTATAATGAGGACTTGTATTCAAAGGTTATTAAGCGATTATATGTATGATTTTTAAGATTTTTAAATATTGTCATCTAAGGTGATAAACCTCATAATAACTTTATAAATACGAGGCTTCATTTTGAGTGTTGAATGCGGAATTTATTTAATAACAAATTTCAACTTTCACCATCTTGCATAAACTCAATGACCATGGGTTTGCAAATCTTTCTTTCTTGGGACGCATTTATAAACGCTTCATACTTCATATTGTGACATAAATTTTAACAATTTGGGTTACAAGATTTACATTCGATAATGATATAAATATTTTCCCTAGCAACGCGTTACCGCGATGCCTTATTAGTATATACATTTCTTAAAACAATAAAACGACATTACTTAAGACCACATTTTCAGTTGTAGTCTATTATACGCTACGGGATTTAATATTTCAACATTAAATTCGAGTCTCACAATTATTGCAATTTTATTTTCATTTGATGAGATGTTTCGATGACAATATTATGCACATGAGATTTCATTTTTGTGTTTTGATGTTCGTGACCGAATGCAAACTATTCAATAATAATTTGTGTAATACTTTCAAAACCTTAACTTCGCCAAAAAATCTCGTTTACCTTTAAACGATATTTTCATGACTATGCTATTTATATTTGAGCATTTATGTAAACACGATTCTATACATTATTCTATATAATTTTATCTAATCTATTAACGGCCTATGTGCAGTTGTCTACTAGTTTTGGCGCTATTAGAAACCGTTATTATAATGACGATTATATAAATGGTTTCACAGTAGTGGCCGTATTCACGTTTTATCACATTTCATCGATTGTTTTGGTTGTTAATCAAATACTACCTTATTTATATTTATGCACGTATGCGTCACCCCAAAGAAACTCACCTCATTCTCATGTTATCACATTTCATGTAATCATATCCTCAATTACTTATAACCTCAAGTTTGTTCACGTGTGAAACTCATGGTACGACATTATTGTTAATTGTAACGTTGTTTACCTCGACCTCATGTACTCACTTATTGGGCTTCTCATTTACATCTATCGGATTTTTCATTTACACTCATCGAATTTTATACTAGTTTAGTGACCCAACCTTAAACCATGGATTCTAATGATTTACTTATTCCTTCACGCTGAGGACGTTTGACTTCAAATCTCGTTTCATATTGTTTACCCTGAAATTTTATATTATTCGATCGTCCTTACTTAATTTAAGCCGAATTGTTATTTTCGCCTTGGTTTATATTCTAAGACTGTAAATTGTTTTAATTATGTATCCCATTTTCCTACTTATTGAAAAGTCTACCCCGAAATTCTCAACCACTAGTACTGTTTCGTCAATATTGGTAAAATCCAACAAATTTATTTACACACTTATTATTTAAATATTTCAAAATAAATATGCCTCTTAAACCACACAATGGACGAACCATGTGGACCATACGATGATCTAAATAATTTTGGGTGCACACTTAATTATCAAAAATCCTCGTATGGAAGCCATGGTAAGTACGGTTGTGTGCGATAACTCAGACCCGAGGATGATGTCAGAAAAACGATAAAAATGTGAAAACATAATAAGGGCATGGTGGATACGCCTCTGGTACATCCTATATATAAGTGCCTTTATTATGTTTCTCATTTGTAGCGTTTTTCAAATGATGCAAGGCTTTGACGTTATTCGTTTGCTTAAAATTTGTTCATGCAATTATCTTACTAAAGATAACAATCGTTAATAATTACTATCCTGTAAGTTTATATCAATTTCGGGACGAAAAATTCAAAAAGTTGGGGATACTGTGACATTCGTCAAATTTGAGTCTCGATTTATATTCGTTTTGTAAACTTTCATATGGTAAACCCGACTCAATACTTTTAAAACCTTATATAATCATTGTATAATATTATTATATACCTCGACCATAATTATCGATGTTTGTCATATTATAGTGTCGTTAAGAAAACATAGAGGGTTTAAACTGATTTTCGTAAACTCGTTCTAAGCTTTGGAAACCTTTTAAACTCTTATTACACATTTATTAAAACTTGAGGGGTCAAAGGGGGTAACTTCTATACTTACCTATATAAACTTAAAACCCTAACCCTAACAACAATAATACTAGCCGCCCTACATCTCTTCTCTCTTGGTTCCGGCCGCCGCCGCCGCCATCTCCGGCAGGCGCCATTTCCGGCGACTCCAATGCACCACCACTAACCCCACCCTCTTCCCCTTTCTCCACCTCCAACACACACATACACAACACAGCCGTCCTCCTTCCTCTTTTCCCTCTCCGGTTCGTCATTCCGGCGACCGGAAAACCGGCTCCGGTGTCTCCGACGCACTCTCTTTCCCTCTCACTGCACCGTCTCTCCCTCAGCCACCACACCTCTCTTCGCCATGGTACACCCTCCCTCTCGGCTTTCTTTATCGCAGCTCTCTCTCTCTCTTTCTCATATCTCTCTCTCTCGCTCTATCTCTCTCCGATTTGTTTTTCCGACGGCCGGAATCGGTTCCGGCAATCCCGTACTTCCATTCTCTCCGGCTTCGTGTAGGTATTGTTAATTTACGGGTTTTTGCTCGGCTTAACATAATACTTGATGTTTGATTTTTAAGATTTCATTATCGAGTTCGTTGTCGGATTTAATTAAACGGATTAAGGAAAGGGTTATTGGGTGTTTATGTTGTGGGAAAGAGTTTAGTTTAATTTGTAATAAAATATGGAATAGGATTGTTAACAGATTTTGTTTGGGGATTAGATTGTTGAGTCGACTTGTCAAACCCGGGTTCGAGTCCCACGTTAAAACCGATTTTGTGTTAGTTGTTAAAAGTCATATAATCAGTATAAAACTATTTAAATATTAAACTTATTATTTTAACGATTATTATTATTGTTATTATTATTATTATTAACTAATCTATTATTATTATTCTGGATATTATTTCAAAAGATTATTATAAGTATTATTATTATTATAATTAATATGATTATTATTATGATAATCATTTATTTAGTATTACTATTATACTTATTAATTGATATTATTATTTTTATTATTATTATTATTATTATTATTATTATTATTATTATTATTATTATTATTATTATAAATATCAAAGATGTTATTAATATTATTAAAAGTCATATTATTATTATTATCTATTAAAATCATATTTTACCATTAATTACTAGCAAATAATATAACTATATTTATTTTGTGAACTCATTTAGAAATCGAACCAACATCGGGTATAGTATCATTCAATATTATTTATTATTATTATTTTTATCAACAACATTTTAATTAATACTAAGATCTTTATTCTTTAACTATTATTATTAGTATTATAATATATAAGTATTATTAATAATTATTGATATTATTATGATCATCATTTTCTTACATATCTATAAATATATATAAACACACACACATATATATATATATTACATATCTCTTTAGAATTATTATTATCGTTACTATCTTTATTATTAATAAGATTATTATAAGCTTTATTATCAGTTCATTTATATACAACCGAACTCTTAATTTAAACCCGTTTATTTCTATTTAATATTGGTTTAGTTATTTAAAAGCCCAATAAAATAATATTATTTTCATGTTGATTATCATTTAAGTACGAGTCCCTAATCATTAACAAACTAACCGGTAACCCGATTAACAACCGAACATTCTTATTCAATGTTTCCAGTATAGTTTCATCATGGTTTCAAGTTCATTAATATATATTACACTATTTATTTTAGCTAAGGTGTTTATCGTTTCAAGTCGGATCTGTTCGTTTATCGTTCGAGCTTCATTTATTTATCTATTTATTTCTCGGTTCATCAATCGAGGTGAGTACTTTCATACCCCTTTTTCTATCTTTTGTTTTGGGGTGACATTACATACTTATTAAACTAAATGCTTTATTTACTTGAATCTTAAACCCACAAACATGATTGTATACTTAACTTGTATAAATGCTTGATTTGGTGTTCTATGCTTACATGATTATGTGCTTATGTGTTTTATCGCTTTTGGATGGTGGAACTATAAATCCTAGACCATTTGGCAACCCCTCTTGGCAAGGTGTCGTTAACGTAATGCAATTAACGATAACTATAAAATCCTAAACTATTTGGCATCCTCTTATAGTTGGGTGTCGCTAACTTGTTAGCGATAACTATGTTTACAGCTTTTGGATGGTGAAACTATAAATCCTAGACCATTTGGCAACCCCTCTTGGCAATGTGTCGTTAACGTAATGCAATTAAAGATAACTATAAAATCCTAAACTATTTGGCATCCCCTTATAGTTGGGTGTCGCTAACTTGTTTAGCGATAACTATTTTATCCAAGTTTATAGCTTTTATTTATTGTCTTGTATACAAGTTTTGTGGCTTTTTATTACTATATACTTATATGCTCAAAATTATGAATTGCTCACCAACCTTTGTGTTGACAAACTTTATTTTATGAAATGTTACAGGTTTGACTTTTGTTGACTCGAGGACTTGATGAAAACGTTACCAAGACTATTAGGATATTAGTAAAACGAACAATATAATTGCTACTTGTATTCAACTTGTTTGTGTGGACGAGATGTGTTGATTATTGATTTGTTGAAATAAAAATGAGTTGAATAAATATTGTCACTTTAAATAGTGTCTTGTGTATTTGTCCAATCACGTTGCATCCTGGAATATTCCGCCTTTGGTTGGGGTGTGACACTTTTTGTTTATTTACCATTTATGTGCTACGTTTATTCTTCATGAAGAAACGTATATGCTAGGTTTCTTCTTCAAGAAGAAACATTAATTTGACTATAGTCATTGCATATTAAACTTTATGTTTTTAAATTATTGAAAAACAATATTTGAACTATACCCTCAGCTTATGAAAAGCTATATTAATTGTATATTAGATCAAGGTATGAGCTATATTCCCGACTAGGGTCCAAGCCAATATAATAAAATAATTAAACCTTATGCGAGTACTTTCGAATGAAATGCCTAGGCTTTGAGTGGGCGACACTCTTACTAGTCATCTAGTAATTAAGAGAAAACAACGTCAGAACTTGCATGTACTTCAAGAAATAAACCCGTCAAATTGTCAGAAATCCGACACGATTCTTGAGACTAAATATGTGAATGTGGGGGTGTGTTTTGGGATGCCAAATGCATAACCCAGTCAACCTATATATAGGCAAAATTTAAAAGTTCGTCGCATATCACGATGAAGCAGAAAAGTCTCCATCACGTATTGCGATGACCAGAGACATGGTTCGTCGCGTAGCACGACAGCTCTCATTCCGACAAATTTTTGGTTCAACTAAATAACATTTGACAAATTTTTGTAATTATGGTTCAACTAAATAACATTTGACAAATTTTTGGTTCAACAAAATAACATTTGACAAATTTTTGTAGTGCCCTATCACAAAAGCATTCTAGAATATCAAAATTAAAATTTGTATAAACATGTAAAAGAGTGTATTAAACACACGTGGATTTAATTTCCTTGATAAGGTAATAAAGAGACAACGACATGGTAATTGAATTATTATTATTATTATTATTATTATTATTATTATTATTATTATTTTGGGGGGGGGGGGGGGCGTGGGGTTGGCATTGCAACATGTTTTAAGTGTAAATAGTTACAACATCCTAAATAAAGACGACATAAAAGATTATACTTTATATAATGAATTGTTAATATCATGAGTTCCAAACCTTAGATTAATGTTGCGAACATTTGCAATTTTGCATTCACAATATTCAACATCAAAACAATAAAATTACATATGCAATTCTACGGACATCTTTAAAAGACAAGACCTTCATTTAATCGGGTAACATATCCTATAAACGATGAATACATCCATACCGAACAAAACGAATTCAACCACCATAGATCGAAAGCATCAACAAAATTAGAACTACAGGGTATACCACTTCAAATAAATTAGGGTCTGAAAAGAACGGATCTGATGCATCATATCTACTTAGGGTCACAAGCATTGTACGGTCCATGTCATCACTTTTTAGATCCATTCCCTAAATATTGTTAATCCAGTTGGTGTTTAAGTTTAGAGCATTCCCAATGATTAAGGAGCCTGTTAAACATTAAAAAACATATGTAGTTAGCTGTCACATTATAAAAACACCATTATTTAAAAACGTCCAATACCCACTCAATAAAAAAAATCCTAAAAACACCCTCACCCGCCCCTACCAAATAGGGATGAAAATGGGTCGGGTTTGGGTATTCCCAAAATCATACCCGGTTATTAAGGTCCATCCCAAACCTGTCCCAAACCCGTCGGGTTTTAATCGGGTAATTACCCGTCGGGTTTCGAGTTTCCTATCGGGTTTCGGGTTTCCTATCGGGTTTTGATAAAATACCCTTGGGTATACCCCGATCAAAACCCGCCGGGTTTTGACAATATATAACTAATCGATTACAAAGATGGTTACCATAAAGATAAAATATCTCAAATAATTAACATAAACAAGTTTCGAAAAATAATATATTTGGAATATTATATATATATATATATATATATAATAGACAAAATGGCAAAACAGGTCCTTTATGTTTGCATAGTTTTTCATTAGACGTCCTTTGGCAAACTTAATTACAGAAAACGTATTTCATGTTTCAAATTCTGTTCACGTTACGTACTTTGGTACTAACCCAGTTAAATTTTTTCGTTAAATATAGTCATGTGCATTGCACACGAGGGCAGTGTGGTCATTTTACCCCTTTAAGGACTGTTTGTGTAATTAGACTAAAGATTTGGTCTTTTGAAAGAATAATCTCTCTCTCTCTCTCTCCTCTCATTTATTCCATACTCTCTCCACTCTCGTCTCAGATCCACCTGCAAACTATGGAAGCACTTCTTCTCATCCAAAACCCTAATCTCATTCCGCCGTAACCACCTTCTAATCATCTTCCCAGACGACCCCACCATCTGCTCTCCGTACATATTCGACCCACAAACCCTAGCCTGGGCTAACTTACCACCTATGTCGTGTAACCACCACGTGTACAACCTATGCAATTTCACATCAGTTTCACACGATTCGTCTGTGTAGGGGTATGGTACTAAACCCGGTTTTACGACCCTAAATTTATTATGTTTGGCTTATTTTATTATATGGACTAATACAATGTTATTGGGCCGAGGGGGTTTTGTGGATGTAACCCTAACTGGGCTAGGCCCATTAGGGTACCATGATGGTGGCCATGAGACTCTCTATATAAGGAGGTCTCCACCTCCTTATTAAAGGGTCATGCTCAATAAGAGCCACCACCACTTTTTTGTGTCTGTAAACAAGAGATCCTCAGGATTTCTTAGCAGTCACCTCCACACTCCCGAAAAACCATTGCAGGTCTCAAGCAGCTGAAGAAGAAGATCAAGACGTGGTTCGTTCATCTCAAAAATCCGTGGAAACATCGTCATGGATCAGGTCAGATTCATTTCATGCTTCGACATTGGCGCCATCCATGGGACGGCAACGAACTACCCTTCGATCTTCATCTCGGCTGTCAGATCTCTCCCAGGAAAAACCCAGATCTGAAAGTTTATAGAAAAAGGCTTCAAGGCTTGTTCTATTAAAGCTCAAAAAGATCCATAGATCTAAAAGAGGCTTCCAGATCTGTGCGAAAAGAAACTGCCGAACTCGAATGATCAAGTCTCCGGATCTGTGATGGTTTTAAATCTGCTCCGAGCTTCAGATCTATCCAGATCTGATTCACAGATCTAGATCTAGATTAAAGACCTGGATTTTAGATTTAAAATTGCAGCTCTAACTCTTAAATTGCAGATCCAAAAATTACCAGACTTCCGCCGCCATGTACGCGCGCCCGCGGACTCTCTTTCCGCAGCCGTGCATGTGCCGCCGCGGAAACCACCATTTGGGTTTTGCGCAAGAGACCTCCGCCATGCACGCGCACTCGCGAGTCACCACTCCATCGCCGTGCATGCGCGCATCAGGCCTCGCGCCAAACTTCAAGGTTGGGAATCCTCATAATATCCCATATGGCTACGCGCCAAACTTCAAGGTTGGGAATCCTCATAATATCCCATATGGCTACGCGCCAAACTTCAAGGTTGTGAATCCTCATAATATCCCATATGGCTACGCGCCAAACCCTCAAGGTTGGGAATCCTCATAATATCCCATATGGCTACGCGCCAAACTTCAAGGTTGGGAATCCTCATAATATCCCATATGGCTACGCGCCAAACTTCAAGGTTGGGAATCCTCATAATATCCCATATGGCTACGCGCCAAACTTCAAGGTTGGGAATCCTCATAATATCCCATATGGCTACGCGCCAAACTTAAAGGTTGGGAATCCTCATAATATCCCATATGGCTACGCGCCAAACTTCAAGGTTGGGAATCCTCACAATATCCCATATGGCTACGCGCCAAACTTAAAGGTTGGGAATCCTCAAAATATCCCATATGGCCACGCGCCATGCCTAAAGGTTGGGAATCCTCATAATATCCCATATGGCTACACGCCATACTTAAAGGTTGGTAATCCTCATACCACATGCTCACGCACCACATATGCTCACGCATCACATATGCTCACGCATATTACACATGCTTACGCATCACATGCTCACACATATCAGTCTAACGCACGCGCATGCAACATCTGCGCGCGGCGCGGGACATAAAGCCTACGCGCACGCGCATGCAACATCTGCGCGTGGCGCATAACACAAAACCAAAGTCTACGCGCACGCGCATGCAACATCAGCGCGTGGCGCGGGACATAAAGTAGCTCGTAAGCCGCCTCACGCGCAAGCTTCATTATTATTGCAGCTCATAAGACGCCTCGCGCGCAAGCTGTTATTATTCTTATAGCTCGTAAGACGCCTCGCGCGCAAGCTTTTATTATTCATACAGCTCATAAGCCGCCTCGCACGCAAGCTTCATTATTATTACAGCTCATAAGACGCCTCGCGCGCAAGCTGTTATTATTCTTATAGCTCGTAAGACGCCTCGCGCGCAAGCTTTTATTATTCATACAGCTCATAAGCCGCCTCACGCGCAAGCTTCATTATTATTACAGCTCATAAGACGCCTCGCGCGCAAGCTGTTATTATTCTTATAGCTCGTAAGTCGCCTCACGCGCAAGCTTTGTGTTTCTTACAGCTCATAAGTCGCCTTGCGCGCAAGCTTCATTATTATTATAGCTCGTAAGCCGCAACTCGCGCCAGCTTCATTATTATTACAGCTCGTAAGACGCCTCGCGCGCAAGCTGTTATTATTCTTATAGCTCGTAAGACGCCTCGCGCGCAAGCTTTTATTATTCATACAGCTCATAAGACGCCTCGCGCGTAAGCTGTTATTATTCTTATAGCTCGTAAGCTGCCATGCGCGCAGGCTTTATTATTCTTATAGCTCGTAAGTCGCCTCACGCGCAAGCTTCATTATTATTACAGCTCATAAGACGCCTCGCGCGCAAGCTGTTATTATTCTTATAGCTCGTAAGACGCCTCGCGCGCAAGCTTTTATTATTCATACAGCTCATAAGTCGCCTCGCGCGCAAGCTTTACTATTCTTATAGCTCGTAAGCCGCAACTCGCGCAAGCTCCATTATTATTATAGCTCGTAAGTCGCCTCACGCGCAAGCTTCATTATTCTTATAGCTCGTAAGTCGCCTCACGCGCAAGCTTTGTGTTTCTTACAGCTCATAAGTCGCCTTGCGCGCAAGCTTCATTATTATTATAGCTCGTAAGCCGCAACTCGCGCCAGCTTCATTATTATTACAGCCCATAAGTCGCCTCGCACGCAAGCTTTATTATTCTTATAGCTCGTAAGTCGCCTTACGCGCAGGCTTTATTATTCTCATAACTCGTAAGCTGCCTCGCGCGCAAGTTATGTTACATTATTATCGAGATGCGCGCTCCATCTTTTATCAGGCCTCGCGCCACTATGATGCGTGCTATATCTTATCTACGACAGGGCACCATCATTATCATAAGGACCGCAACATGTCACCATCATGAGGAAAATCTCCCAAAACTCAAAGACAATAAAGACAAGGCCAAAGAAAAGGGAAAAAACCGCCTCATAGCCTAACACACCTCATAAAGTCCAGCGCTCCACCTAGACGCTTGCACGCCCAGGAGCAACGCTGGACTCGGGGGGCTTGTAGGGGTATGGTACTAAACCCGGTTTTACGACCCTAAATTTATTATGTTTGGCTTATTTTATTATATGGACTAATACAATGTTATTGGGCCGAAGGGGTTTTGTGGAGGTAACCCTAACTGGGCTAGGCCCATTAGGGTACCATGATGGTGGCCATGAGACTCTCTATATAAGGAGGTCTCCACATCCTTATTAAAGGGTCATGCTCAATAAGAGCCACCACCACTTTTTTGTGTCTGTAAACAAGAGATCCTCAGGATTTCTTAGCAGTCACCTCCACACTCCCGAAAAACCATTGCAGGTCTCAAGCAGCTGAAGAAGAAGATCAAGACGTGGTTCGTTCATCTCAAAAATCCGTGGAAACATCGTCATGGATCAGGTCAGATTCATTTCATGCTTCGACAGTCTGTTTACGTGATTGGTGGTTCGTTATTTGATACCCAATCGTTCCCGCTTGACCGGCCGTCCAGTTCTACATCCGGTTTCGATTCAATTTCGTTTCGGAACCCGGGGAGCCCATTTCGCCTATGGTTACGCCACGTGGAAGCTTTGCGGCTGCGGTAACCAATTCGGATAAGATAATTGTGGCGGGTGGTGGGTCAGGCATAATATGTTTGCGGCTGCGGGTTGTAGGTTGAGTTCTGTTGAGGTTTATGATATTGGTAGTGATAAGTGGGTGTGTTCGTTATTCGAGCCGGGTGTGTCGGGTTTGTGGCTGGGAATGGGAATAATAATAATAATGATAAGGAGTTTTGGGTTATGGGTGGGTATGGTGAGTCGAGAACCGTGTTGAGTGTGTTTCCGGTTGACGAGTATTATAGCGAAGCGGTTGTGATGGATATGAAGAATGGTGTGATAGGTAAATGGAGGGAAATTGGTAATATGTGGGTGGCCGGAGGAGTGGTGGCCGGATGAGTGGTGGTTAATATGAAGAAGAAATGGAGATGAGGATAAAGATTGGTGGGATGAGAGAGAGAGAGAGAGAGATGAGTATTTTTTTCAAAAGGCCAAATCTTTGATCTAATTACACAAACAATCCTTAAAGGGGGTAAAATGACCACACTGTCCTCATGTGCAAAGCACATGATCATATTTAACGAAAAAATTTAACTGGGTTAGTACCAAAGGATGTAACGTGAATAGAATTTGAAACATGAAATACGTTTTCTATCATTAAGTTTGCCAAAGGACGTCTAATGAAAAAATGTGCAAATATAAAGGACCTGTTTTGCCATTTTGTCTATATAATATAAAAAGCTTATATCGGGTACATCGGGTATATAATCGGGAAAATGGATTTATGTTATTGGGTAATCGGGTCGGGTAATTGGTTATATTAGAAATCCCAAACCCGCGAAAAAATATAAAACTAATCCCAGGTCCCAAACCCTAATGGGTCGGGTATTACCCGTCCCATTTATGTCGGGTTTCGGGTTTTCCCATCGAGTTCGGGTTTCATTGCCATCCCTACTACCACATACACACATCATCCGTTTTTTCTAGTTGTTGTTCAAGAACATTTTTGAAAAATGAGCTATTAAAAAAAACACTTAAAAAATATACTATTATAGATGCTCTTATGTTATCTATATGTATGAGGCTTATATTAATCGACATGTAGTAGTGTAGCTGGCTCCGATAAAATTCATGTTGATGATACCTTGCTTAAGGGTGCTGCTAAACATACCCCCCTTACACCATTTTTACTAAATATACACCCCCTTAACTTATTAGATAAATTACTATTACCCTTTAACATTATTTATATATATATATATTAGTCCCTACAACATATTTTTCACTTAATAATCTTCACTACATATATCAAATTAAAAACTATCAAGTATTACTATTAATTTATTTTTTTAGTATTAATATTGTAAATATTTATAATATATTTTTTTAATTTTAATAGTATATATATTTATAATATCCTTATTTTACCTCTTTATCTTTTACAAATAAACCCGAAACTCGAAAACCTAAAACCCTAAACCCGAACCCTAAACCCGAAAACCTAAACCCGGACCCTAAACCCTAAATTCTAAACCCTAAACCCGAAAACCTAAACCCTAAACCTAAACCCTAAACACGAAAACCTAAACCATAAACCCGAACCCTAAACCCGAAACCCTAAACTCGAAATCATAAAAAAAAACGCAACTTGTAAAAAAAATATGAAATCCTTGTTTTTGTGCTAATTTGGTAATTATATAATTTCAAGGGGTAATATTAAAGTTGGTTTTTCCAGGGGGTATGACAAACAACCAGAGAGGGTATATTTAACCTGACCCCTTGCATAAATAGTTCTTAATTCTTTATTTTCCTTGTGTCTTGGTATTTTTGTATCTATCCAAACAAAAACACAAGCGGTTCTTAATCAAAAGCTTCTAGAATGAAAAAAATCAACCGAAAATCCTTTAAAGGAAGAAAGCAATGTAAAAAAATAGAAAAAAAAAAACAATATCCTTCATATAGAATGATGATATAATTCAAAATGCGAAACAGACAAAACTAAAAAAAAAAAGAAAAACAATAAGAGATAATGAGCCACTACTAAGTGCATGTTTGGGATTGCTTCTTTAAAATGTTTTTTGCTTTTCGGAGAGACAAAATGTCCAAAATGCCCCTCCAAAAGCACCTAAAAGCACCAATTTGACGCTTTTAGATGCTTTTGGAGGGGCATTTTGGACATTTTGCCTCTCCGAAAAGCAAAAAATATTTTAAAGAAGCAATCCCAAACACCCCTTAACCAAACGATCCTATAGCCATAGTCGAGT